>NC_141157.1:39563382-39717936 GCF_053477565.2 Lygodium microphyllum | reverse complement strand
AATGGAAAGTAAATAAAATAGATTGAGATAAGAAGATTGGATAAAGTATACCTTTTTCAATATTAAAGCCATTGTCAAATAACAAGTAACCTATATAAAATGACTGCATGCTTAAACCTTTGTCATAGTTGAGTTTTACTCTGTTTGGTTTTGAGGAGTATCTAATTTGTCCGAAATGCCTGATTGTTTTGTTTTGACAAGTATCAAATTTGTCCAAATTTCTAGATGCTCTCAGTGCTTATAAACTAAAGATAAGACTGAAGGATTTGTCTAGGTCTAATTGGTCATTGCCCATGCCAATCATACTAATTCTTGGATTCCTTTAAAGGTGATGATAACTTTGTATAGATTTTCGATGCAATTCATTTATTATTCAGGTGGTAAAGCTCGTCTCTAGCATATAGAAGGTGGTATTTATTTATAGTTGATATGTGACTATGTACACTTAAAACCATATTGCAAGGTCTATATGGAATAGATAGTGTTTCACTAGCTTTTATAGTTTTTTGGCATTCCTATCAGCAAGGCCATAACCTTTCTATTTGGGGATTTTAATTTTTCCTTAAGAGCAACTTATTTTCCTCTTTGTTATCTTTGATTACCTCTTTCTTCTCTTTCTCTTCCTCTTTGTCAATGTCCACCTTTCACCAACAAGAAAATTGATTGTTATAGAGGTTGATATACCTAGTATTCCTTAATCTTACTCATTTTCCTCTTCCTTTTTCTCATCAACAATAAATAACAAGTACATAATTATAATTAGGGCCACACTTGCTTCTAGGAGGCCCTTGCAATGACATTACCTTGTTTCATATCAATCTTTCTCATTCATTACCTTATTCATTACCTCCTTTCTCTCAAAGGGCATTTCTCATTTTGGTGGGGTTTGGCAATGAATTCAAGAGGGACAAGTAGACCAAAAAGCAATGGTGATTTGAAAGCTTCTATATTGGCCACAATCAAAAAGATAACAAAAATTTATTCGAACAATACTTGGCATAGATCAACCTTTGGCCTTGGAAATTCCATATTAATTTTGATTGCACCATGGCTTTTGCCAAAAGCTACATGTGCATGTATCCACTATTAGTGAATAATATAATCTTTTATAAACTCCCAAGAAATGGACCATTCAACGAAGAGTACCCCACACTTGTGAGGTGCCTCACCTCAAGTGAGAGTTTGTTTATTCCTCAAACAAAATGTCCTAAACAAAACGATCTACATCAAGGACATCTTTAGTTTTGCATTAATAAGAAATAAACCTCCTCATGAACAAACCCCCAAATCTGTAAGGTATCAAAACTCAAGTGTGAGTTTATATATCATGTCATGGTAGCCTCGTGCTACCTATTTTCCATCAACTCACACTACTTGATTTTGGTTTCTTATGTCTTTGACACATTTTCCATTCATCAAGTCGTACAAACATAAGAATGAACAATGACTCTTTTTGCTTTCATTTGAGGGTAAAGGATAATGCATAGCCTTTCTAGCCTAGATTTAACCCCTTTATTCTCTAAAGACAAATTCCACATGTAGGATTTGCCACTTTTGCATTCTACACAGTTAACAATATGCTTTCTCCAACCATTTACCATCTCAACATTAGCAAAGGATCTTTCAAAACCTCTCAAAATTCATAAACTCTTGTTCTCAAATTCCATAAAATCTTGTTCAATTGCCAACATGACATTGTAGAATTAGGCATAAGTTGATACTTCTACTTTGATAACCTCACTTGGATTATCTTTTGAACTCCATTTATCAAAGCAAATTGAACATCCTCTAGTCTCATGATAGCAAAGTCACTAGCCCTCCAACTACCTACCTTTGAAATTCACAAACACTATATTCCACTAAGCTTATGTTTCAATCTAAGCATTAAACTTTAAGATGTTTCACGATGGCACATTTTGTCAAGCTGTCATTTTCATCTACCATGCTTGGCTAGATTTCCCCAATCTTCACAACTTCTAAACTCCTTTTAGTGTCAATTTATTTAGATTGACTTTGCTCAATATCATTCTTGTAAGAACACCCGCGATCTTGGTTTTGGATTCAATGATTTCAAATAGCATTGTATTGAGAGATCAATATCTTGATTCATCATGAATTCCACATTAATATTCATGATTATTCCAACAAGATAGTGATTTTTGTTATACAAAACGAATTTACAATATTCTCATCACTACAATACTATTGGATCATCTTATTACAAGACCCTAAACGTTGACCGTAACATTATCGAGAATTCGCAAAGCAACCGATGTATAAGAAAAGTGAAATTGTCCCATTGATGTACTATTATGACTATGATTTTTGTTTTACTTGCATACAAAGAAAAGCCTTTTTGGTGTTTTTACTTTCTGTAGATCGGTACAAGAAATTATCATGTCTTCAAAGCCCTGCTTTTATGTCATATGGGGCTCCTTGTGATCTGCTATTATCATGACCCTTGACCTTTTATTGTCACGACCATTGACCTTTCATTATCTTGACCCTTCGTTCCATTTTCAAAATCCTTGATGACCCATCATTCCCATGACACTTGATTGTCAACTTCTTTCAAGAGAAAAGAAGAACCTCAAAACTTCAAATTGTCCGCATTTATTCATTGATAAAAGCAATATACAAAGAACTAGTGCTACCTGAGTAGTTCAATAAGAAATGGTCTCTATCTTTGGAATCCAAGACTTCTAAATGATGAGTTGAAACCTTAACTGAAGCAAGTTTTGACTTCGCTGTCAAAGAGAATTCTGCTGATCATAATTTCATATAGCAACATGCTATGTACATGAACTCAGACACCAAGATATTGTAAGGGTATGGCATGTCATCTTTGGTCCGTGAAAGCCCAAAAACCAGAAAATTTTTTCTTTTGTATTTCTAAGTCAAGAAAGCAGAGCCTTAATTTCCAAATCCAAAACACGCACGCGTACACACACAGAGTTACCAGGCAGTATATTGTAGATGAAATCAGCTCCTTCACTGGTGCCAATGATTTCATGTTGAGAGTTAACACACAGTTATCACGCAAACTGAATCTCGATTTCATGTTGAGGGTGTAAACAATCACAACATCCTTAATACTTGACCATCTCTTTAAAGGTTAATTTAAGGCTTACTTGAGCATTCAGATCTTTGAGAGCAACCCACAAACTTGGATTCTGGAGTCCCCATGGTGCCCAAAAGTGTTAGAGATCCATCCAGGAATTTGAGGAAATTCTTGAAAATCAGTTAGCAAACAAACCTCCCAAATATATCTACTAGCAAAAGCATCAATTATCCTGGTATCTTTAACATGGAAGGTTGCTTTCAGGACTATACACACACAGTTGTGTGAAGGCCACCAAACACACAGAGCAGTATACCATTGACAGAGATCCATGGTTCACCTTACCTGGGAAGGCAGATTCGCATTCCTTACATCTAAATGAAGAGTGATATTTTCATTGATTGATTGCTTTTTCCAACCAAGCCCTTGTTTTGACAATCTCATCACACAGTCTCAATGTGCTTGGTATAAGTGTTAGAAGGTGTGATTTTGTGTTCATATCCTCGCTCTACAAATAATCTGAAAAAATCCTAGCTGATATATATGGAGTGCAACTGATTGCAAAAGAATAATAATACGAACAGTAAACCCACAAAACGTTGACACTTCTTGTGATCTAACCAGGACCAAAGAATCCATACTAGTTAGAAAAGCTGGTACATGGGATTTGGAAGCTTGAAGGTCCGAGCACCTGTAGATACACCAGCTAGGTCACTCCACTGATCCCCCATTACACACTTTATCTGAAAGCCTTTGTTTTCAAGCTCAGTCATCTTTCTTGATTTATAGGATTGAACTGTCAAAAGATCTTCATCTTCTGACCTGTTACAAATAAGTATTGTTTGTCACTGTTCTTACATTGGTATAAAACCAACAAACATAATAATGATGTGTCTGCACGACATAAATACATGCATAAATCTGATCATAGCACAAATATTGACACTTCAGTATAAAAAATGCAACATGCTACAAATTGAGAAGCCTGATGCAACAAATATTGACACTTTAGTAAAAAAATGCAACATGCTACAAATTGAGAAGCCTCGTGCAACAAAACACATGTAAAATCAAAAAGCTAAACTTTTTACATCACACTAAAACCCCAATAACTCCTTTGTGAAACCCCATATTACACATGGGTTCTGTAAAACTCTTTATCTTGAAATTGATTCAAACCGTTAGAAAGCAACAAGCACTGCTCAGAGACATCATTGGAAACATCAACACCAGAACTGACATGCTGGTAAATTGTAAAAATCATACCGCAATATCAGAGCTGTCCATTTATGGTAACCTGCTTCAATCAGACTCTGTGCTGTCTCATTTCGTACACTCTCTGGCCTCTCAGAGAGAAAAACAAGGCTCCAATCTGAAGCAAGCAAGTCACGGTACAGATTCAAGACTTGAACCATCGGGACAGCTTTGGAAATGTTCATCCTGGCAACTGGATCAATCATATCTGCAGATCTGATACATTTTGAATGTTATTTTGATTAGATAAGACTTGAGGATACACAGAACAATCACACTGTTCCTTCTCTCTGGGTGGGCTGAAAACCAATGCACTTGAGAAAGCAACTTATTGAAAGCCTACAGAGATACAGAAAATCTCAACAAGTTCTCGCCCTATTAGTTGTTTAAGTGGTGGGTTTTATTTCTTTGGCTTTGTCAATATGATTTTGGTGGGTTTAATTCTTTGGCTTTGTCATTGTCATTTTATCTCCTTCGCTGGTGCCAATGATTCACTAACTGATCCAGACTTCCCTTACACAAGTCAAAGTATGATTCACACATGCAAGCTCAGCACACACACACCCCAAGCGCGCCCCCCCCCCCCCCCCCAAAAAAAAAAAAGGTTAAGTGAGAAAAACCTGGAACTTTCTGTATGCTTTCATTTTTCACACGAGTTGCTGTCAAAAAAATGACAAAGAGACCAAAGGGACAGTAGGGTTTGTGGGGAAAAACACGGAGTGTGTACAGCAAACACTAAGAGAGAAGAGAAACTTTAAAACACAAGAACATGGTGATGATACACTGAATCATGCTATGAGAAGAAAAGCTGATATAGTGGAGCCGAAGCTCAAAGGATAACATATCTTGTCTGAATCAGGCAGCAGCACCTGTGGGAATCTGCATGGTGAAGGGAGCAAAACGCAGCCCTCCGAGCAGTGGGCTATCGAAGTAATCACTAGAAGGTGAAGGACAACTGTCGAGGGAGCAAACTACACTCCTTTGTTGCCATTGGAGATGAAGAGGATGATCACCAGCTGTCAAGGGAGCGAACCCCAATCCTTAGATGCTGAGGAGTGGCCTGGGCAGCAAAACACAAATCCCAGAGTGTGTCCAAGCTATCAAACGTAGGGAGAGCAGCCCAAATGCTGATGCCACGGGATGGATGATGACGCCAAAGGAAGGGACAGCCAACAAGAGGGTAAATGCAGCCTATGAAGGCCTGTCAACCCAAAAAGGAGCAAACTGCACTCCTTTGTTGCCATTGGAGATGAAGAGGATGATCACCAGCTGTCAAGGGAGAGAACCCCAATCCTTAGATGCTGAGGAGTGGCCTGGGCAGCAAAACACAAATCCCAGAGTGTGTCGAAGCTATCAAACGCAGGGAGAGCAGCCCAAATGCTGACGCCACGGGATGGATGATGACGTCAAAGGAAGGGACAGCCAACAAGAGGGTAAATGCAGCCTATGAAGGCCTGTCAACCCAAAAACACAAGTATCTAGGGCTGCAGAAACTAACACCACATGTGGGGTGACACCAGGCTGGGGAAAAGACACCAAATGCGGAGGAGGTCTCCAAGCAGCCAAATGCAAATCTGGTGAAGCTTAAAGGGAGTGGAAGAGGTCGCTAGCTATGGAGAACTGGCACCAAGGGAGGAGTGATATCGCCAATAGTCTAATGATGATGCTAGCAAGGTGGTGCCTCTAAACACAAGACCTAAGTGATGGGACAGGGTGCTTGAAAGAGAAGAGGAAGGGTGACCACGAACTGCGATGTCCTCCAGTAGGGGTATGGGCAGCAATGGAGTGAAGGAGAGAGTGTGGGAGTGACACAGGAAAAGAGGTGAAGAAGTGGTGTTGGTGGTGGCGAAGAATGAACAAAGTGACTGCCTATTTATAGGCATAAGCTATCTAAACTAGCGCACCATTGTGTGGGCGTCCACTAAAAAAGTGGCCAAAATGTGGACACAACCCCTTTTGGGGCTATCAATGCAAAACCCTAAATGAAGTGTGTAGACTAAAGTGGTTTCTCAACATCCCCTCTCAAGCCCAAAAAGGGATGAAGAAAAAGGAGTGAAGAGACATACAAAGAAGATGTAGAGGATCTGGAGATCCAAGATTTTCGCCTGAAAGGTAACCTGTAGTAAGGAACAGTAGACAAAAGGAACTGTAAAACCTGACTCCACCTCAAAAGAGAAAAAACTAGCTCCGTAACTCCAAGCTAGAAGGAATTCAAAGGCCTCAAAGACCCCAATCTAAGTGGTATCTAAAGATCCTGGGCATCAATAGGAGAAGTGACTGCTCGACGACAACCATCCCAAAAGAGTATTTGTAGGTGACGAACTTCATGATGAGTAGATGCCCCCCAGAGACAGGAGGTGCAAGGGCTCTCTCTGAAGCCGAACAAGTAGAAGCCCCCTCTATGGGCAAAGTGAGTACATCCCCCTCTACAAGAGATGGGGAATCTAAAAACTCATGGATCACAGACTCTGAATCATCTGATGGCAAAGGAAGTATCATGGCCATGCTAAAGAAAGTATCTGGGGTGGAGTTCTTCGAACCTGAGTAGTCAAGGGTGGGAAAAGAGAAGGCTCGTGCGGAGCCAAGGGTGGGCAACAATCGTGGTCTCTCAATGGAGTGGACTGCAAAGCCGAAGTAATGGAAGGCATCGAACAACCACTGTCTCATGAAGGAGCGGATAGTCAAGCGGACGGTATCCAAAAATCACTCTCTCTCAATGGAGCGGACTATAGAACTGCGGGTTGTCAAGGTGGCGCTCTTGAAACCCTAGAAGAAGTAGAAGCAACCTCCTGTACTACCTTGAGCACAAAAATCTAAAAGCCGATGCAGAATAAACTCTATGGCCCAAAAGAAAAAGGTAGCACATCGAGTACCTAGGGATAGACACATACTCTGGGGGTGTAGGGAGCAAAGGCCCATGTCATCAAGCATCGATGGGGGTTCTGGTTATTGAAGCTTAGCTAGATGCAACAGTTCGAGGAGTGAGAGTGACGGCTGGAGAGAGTCAGAGAGGGAGAGTGAAGTACGATTAGATTTGAGTATACCAACAATGTGTTGATACACAAAGAATAAAATGTATTTATACTTAGGGCACGTAAGGATGCATTCACATGTACAACTAAATAATGTGTGTACTTTACATGGAGGTCAAATGGGCCTTTATCCCAACAACCTCCCACATAAAGGTCCCACTAGACGTATGCAATGCTCATGGTGAGCTTTGCTTAGACTTTTAGTGAGAACATTTACCGGGTTGTCCTATGTTTTGATCTTGGTCAATGTGATTAGACCATCTTCCAAAATCTATCTGATAAAGTGATATCGCACATCTACATGCTTTGTGCATAAATGATACATGGCATTCTTAGCCAGATACACAACACTTTGGCTATAACATCCCAAAACTGCAGTTCCCATAGACATACCGAGATCCTCTGCAAGTCTGCTCAATCATATAGCTTCCTTAGAAGCTTCAGTAGAGCTGATATGTATTCACCTTCAATAGTACTCAATGCGACGATATTCTGCAACCTGGAACACCAAGAAACAGCCCCACCAACAACTATAAAGACATACCCGCTTGTGGACCTACGAGTGTCCAAGTCACCCGACATGTCTGCATCACAATAACTCTGCAAACTAAGTGCACCTTGCCCGTAGCAAATACACTTTCTTTGTGTAACCTTTAGGTATCAAAGAATACACTTGATAGCCTCCCAATGTGTTTTGTCAGGATTTGACGTACATCTACTAACAACTCCCACTGCATGAGCAATGTTTAGACGAGTAGCAACATAACATACATAAGAGAGCCACAAGTTAATGCATAAGGGACTCCCTTCATAGCATTTGCTTCCACGTCATCTTTTGGGTTGTTGGCTTTACTAAGCTTAAGATAAGGAGGTAAGGGTACCCCAAAAGGCTTAGCTCCAGTCATGTTAAATCTGTCCAGTACATTTTCAATGTACTTTTCTTGAGATAAAAACAGCAATTTCTGCCTTCTATCTCTGCGAATCCTCATACCCAATATATGCTTTGCATTCCCCAAATCTTTCATGGAGAAGGCTGATTTCAACTTATTTTTGAGAGCATCCAAACTAGTCGTCTTTCTTTTCCCAGCTAGCGACATATCATCCACATACAAGACAAGTATGATGGGGCTGCCATCTGTATCCTTTTTCATGTACAAGCAATAATCTGCATGGCTGCGTGTAAACCCATGAGATAGCATAAAAGTGTCAAACTTTTTGTACCACTGCCATGGTGCTTGCTTCAGCCCATACAGGCTGCGTTTTAGTTCACATACCATTTGTTCTTTTCCAGGAACTACAAAGCCCTCGTGCTGTTTCATGTAAATTTCCTCATCAATGTCACCATGCAAGAAAGCTGTTTTTACATCCATTTGGTACAGCTCTAAGTCCAATACAACAGTGAGAGCAAAAAGCACACGTAGAGTGGTCATCTTCACAACAGGTGAGTCTCGGAAGTCAATCCCTTCCTTTTGTGCATACCCTTTAGCAACCAGTCTTACCTTGTACTTGGTTTTCCCATCAACTGTCTTTACTTTGTAAACCCATTTGTTTGGAAGAGGCTTCCTTCCTTTGGGCAACAACACAAGATCCCAAGTATCATTTGCATATAGAGATTAAATCTCTTCCTGCATAGCTAGCTCCCACTTACTGCTGAATTCGCATGATTTGGCCTCTTTGTATGTAAGAGGCTCACCCTCATCTGTAAGCATCACATAATGCAAGGAGGGGTCAAACCTATGTGGTTGCCTTCTTATGCGTGTAGACCTATGTACCCAATCATCAACATTTTCAAGAATTGGGTCTACATCTGGAGATATGTTATTTTCAGCATTTATTGGCCGCTGTAAGCCATTTTCAGCATGCTGTTCATGCTCTACAGCACCTTCATTTTCATTACTAGCACCTGCATTTTCATAATCGACAAGTCTATCTTGCTGTCCATGACCTCCTTGTGCTCCTATTTGCTGTCCATCATCGTTAGGCTCAAAAAAATGTGAGAGTGCGCAGCGAAAGAAGAACACGAACACAGAGGAGAGGAGAGAGGAAGCAGAGAATGAAGGAAGAAAGTCTGCACTGACTGAGATGAATGCTGAATACACTGGAATGGACAGAACAATCCCTGCACGCAGCCCGGAGCGTCAGTGAGGGAACCAGGACAAACTGGAAGCAGAGGCAGCACCAATGCCGGAGACGGAGACGGAGGGAGCAGTGCTGTACCTGCAGAGAGTGAATACTGGACTGACTGGGGGGGCTGCTATAAATAGCCCCCAGCCAGCAAACTGGCCGACCAGCCAAACTGGCCGACCTGGCCAGATTTGGCAGACCAGCCAGATCTGGCCGACTATGGCCAGATCTGGTCCGACTGCCCAGAATTGGTCCGACTGCCCAGAAAAATGGGCAGTCAGGGCAAAAAACAGCCCAGTTTGGGCTGGAACAAACCCAGGACTGTATGCTGCCTAGAGCAGCCACAAAACTGTCCTGACAGAGCTCCTCCATCTCCTGTCAGACTCTGACAGGAGCTCACAACCAGGAGATGACAGACTGAGACTGAAGAAGAGCAGGCTAACACCCCCTCTCAACTCCTGGGAGAGACTGAAGACCCAAGAACTGCATGTGATGAAGCAAAGAAGCCTGAGGCAACGGCTTCGTAAAGAGATCAGCTGCATTGGCCGCCGTAGGACAATAGACCACCACCAGCTCCGAATCCACGATCCGCTCTCGAACATAATGATACTGAACCTCAATGTGCTTCGTACGAGCATGAAACACCAGGTTCTTGGCCAGAGCAAGAGCACTCTGGTTATCCACGCGCAGCTCCGTAGGTCCGGTCTGGGAAAAGCCAATCTCCGCGAGTAAGTGACGGAGCCAAACTGCCTCCATAGCGGTCGAACATAGGGCCCGATACTCAGACTCTGTAGAAGAAAGTGCCACAGTAGGCTGCTTCTTGCTGCTCCAAGAGACAGCACCAGATCCAAGGGTGAAAGCATAACCTGTAGTGGATCGTCGAGAATCCACATCACCGGCCCAATCAGAATCACTCCATCCAGAAAGGGCAATCCCATCTCCATACATGATCCCAAAGGATCGAGTCCCCTGCAAATAGCGAAGAACCCGCAAGGCCGCCTGCCAGTGATCCTGGGTAGGAGTCTGCATAAAGGAAGACAATAAAGCCACCACAAAAGAGATATCCGGCCGAGTGTGAAGCAGCCAGATAAGAGAGCCGACAAGGCACCTGTAACGGGTGGGATCGGTAAGAGGAACTCCAGCTGTCAAAAGCTTGGACTCAGGGTCCATAGGGCATGAGATAGGCCGACACTCAGCCATATCAAACTCCGAAAGAAGCTCGGAGATGTACCTGTGCTGCGAGATAAAAATGCCCTGTGCCATCTGATAGATCTCCAGACCTAGAAAGAAGTGAAGGATCCCTAGATCCGTCATGTCAAACTCCTGCTGTAGAATGGACCGTGTATGCTCCACCTGCTGAGTGTCGCTCCCTGTAATGATAAGATCATCCACATACAAGATGAGGAACACCGAAAGAGAATCCACAACCCGTAAGTAGAGGTTGGGATCATAAGCGGAGCGCGCAAAGCCACTCTGTAGAAAGAAGCGGTCAATCCGCTGGTACCAAGCACGAGGAGCCTGCTTTAGGCCATAAAGAGCCTTCCGCAGCCTGTAGACATGATCCTCCTTCCCCTGCACAAGAAAACCAGGAGGCTGTGAAACATAAATCTCCTCCTCAAGAACGCCATTCAGAAAAGCAGACTTGACGTCCATCTGGTAGACAGGCCAACGGTGGTGAGCAGCAAGAGCCAAAAGCACTCGGATGGTGGACATCCTAGCTGTAGGAGCAAAAGTCTCAAAGTAATCCAACCCTGCACGCTGGGCAAAACCCTTGGCAACAAGCCTAGCTTTATGCTTGTCCAAGGAGCCATCTGCAAGATATTTGATCTTAAAGACCCATTTCACACCAATCACCTTCCGTTTCGCGGGACGCGGAACAAGCTCCCACGTATGGTTTCGCTCGATGGAATCGAGCTCGGCCTGCATAGCCTGTCGCCAAATATCCTGTGCAAGAGCCTCCTCCACAGTGGAAGGCTCGGAATCCTGAAGAATCTGTGACATAAGAGAATAGTTCACACATAGTGAACTGTCCCGCTGGGCCTGTAAACGGGCTGATTGACGTGGACCTGTAGAAGAAGCAGGAAAGTGAGTAACACCTGAATCCTGCATGAGCCGGCGATACCATAAAGAAATCCTGAGAGACTCCTGCTGCTGTGAGGGAGACTGGGGGGTCTCCGGAACCTGTAAAGCACCCAAATCGGAGAGGGACTCCCCCTCACCGAGTGAAGGTAGATCCTCCGCATCTGAAGAAGGCTGTATATCCCGCGAAGATCCCGAAGTGGCGGTAGAAGAGCTCGTAGAAGACGAAGGCACATCCACCAAAGGGGAAAGGGAAGCCAAAGGAGGAGGAATAGGAGGGGTGCGAAGAGGTATCCTGGAAGGAAGTGAAGGGAGAGAAGGTGGGGGAGGGTCCGTCGATGATGAAGAAACATCTGAAATAGAACCATCAATCGGATCCTCAGAGGCCGAAGCCTCATCAAAGATCACATCCCTGCTCACCTCAACCTGCCGCGTCGTCGGGTCATAGAGCCGATATCCCTTCGTGGTCGTACTATAACCAACGAAGATAAGCTTTCTCGACTTAGAGTTAAACTTCGTCTTCCTCTTCTTCTTGTCCACATGGACAAAAGCATCGCACCCAAAGATGCGAAAATGGGACACGGAAGGCTTCTTCCCAAAGAAAGCCTCATATGGAGTCATGTCCTGTAATGCCGAAGTCGGAGAGCGGTTGAGTATATGCACCGCTGTAGCCACCGCCTCACCCCAAAGGAAATGAGGAAGACTCCTATGCTCCAGCATAGATCGGGCCATCTCAAGCATGGTCCGATTCGCACGCTCCACCACACCATTCTCTGATGGTGTGTTCGGATGGGAATACTCCACCCGAATACCATGATCCCTGCAAAACTGAGAGAAAAGGTGAGAAGTGAACTCTCCACCGTGATCAGCTCGAACACCACGAACCTTGGAAGTTGTTTGGGTCTCCACAAACACCTGCCACTCACAGAAACGGGAGTACGCCTCGCTCTTGTACTCCAAGAAATAAGGCCACACATAACGACTAAAGTCGTCCACAATCAACATCAAATACTTGGCCTTCCCAAGGGAGGCCGTGCCCATAGGTCCGCAAAGGTCGGTATGAACCAACTCAAGCGGAGAAGTAGCCCGCCTAGAAGCAACCTGCGGGTGAGGCTGCCGGTGCTGCTTGCCCCTCAAGCAGCTAGGGCACAAAGTGTGAAGAGGAGGGAAATCAGGAAGTCCCTCCACCATCTTCCTCCTAGAAGCCCGGCGAAGAGAATCGAGGTTCAAATGACCATACCGAGCATGCCAGAGCAGCCCAAGCTCATGGGAAGTCCGCGCAGCCAAGGCTGTGAGCGTATAAAGCCCACCCTCCTGTGTACCTGTCCAAAGAGCATCACCTGTAGAAGCATCCTCTACTGTGACTGCATCCTGTGTAAAAATGACTCGGGTACCTAACTGAGTAAGACCATGCACAGATAAGAGGTTAAAACCCAAATCGGGCACATAGAGAACTTGGGCGGAAGAAGACCGCCTGTCAGAAAACATAGGTAAAGTCCCCACTCCTCGAACAGGAACTGTAGAATTGTCACCAATGGTGACTGTACCCCCTCTGGAACAAAGATCCTGAAGCCAATCCTGACGGAAGGTCATGGGTGAAGATGCTCCACTGTCGACGAGCCAAGGCTTCTCCTGTGTGGTAGAAGCTAGGGCAGTGTCTTCCTCAACAAAGAGATGCACAAACGCAGATTCTGTTGTGGCTGGGGCCGCCTTCGAGTCCTTCTCCTTAGGCTTCAAATGGGGATACTTCTGCCAACACTTCTCCTCGGGATGAGTGCCCTTCCCACAATGGGGACACTTGGGCTTCTCCTTCGCATCCTTCTTGTCCTCCTCCTTGTCCTTGGCCTTCTCCTTCTTTTGTTTCTTCTTCTTGCCACCACCTGTACTAGCCGTAAATGCCTTGGTGAAGCCACTGGCTCCCACCTCTTTGAGTCGCTCGTCATGCTCCAAGACAAGCGGGGAAAGCTCCTCCCATAGGAGAGTCTCACGGGTCCTCGAAGTGATGAGGCTGGTGTAGAAGACATCATAACGAGGTGATGGCAGCTGAGTCAACTGAATCATCGCCATATCCTCAGACGATATCAAACGACCAAGAGAGGCTAGCTCGCCTCGCATATCCTCCATCTTCGTGATGTGCTCCTTCATGGAAGAAGAACCATCAAGACTGAGCATCCGCAACTTCTTCTCCAGGGAAATCTTGTGGGCAAATGTCTTGTGCTGATACAAAGACGCAAGCTTTGTCCATACTTCCGCCGCGGTTTGTAACCTGTGAACATGTACAAGAACAGAATCATGGAGACTCATAAAAAGAAAGGAACGGGCTCGAGAGTTGAGCCTATCCCATAAGGCTGCACGGTCCATAGAGGTGCCATCGGACGAATCCACGGGGGGTCAGTCGATGGGCGAAGAAACAAGCTCCCACAGATCAAAGGTATCAAGGATGCAAGCCACCTTGCATGACCATAGGGAGTAGTTGGAACCATCCAACTTGTCTTCCTTCGGAAAGGAAGGGAGAATCGGCACCTGGATAGAGGGAATCAAGGAAGGCATCCGCACATCTGATGCAGTCTTCACTGAAGAAACCTTCGCAGTAGATGGAACCCTCTGAGATGCATGGACTGAAGAAGGACGAGTGCGAGGAGGGTCTTCCCGATGTTGAACTTCACGATAGTCCCGCCTCCGCTCAGAGGAATGATGAGAAAGAAGCTCATCCTCTGAGTCTTCAAAGCCTGAAAACTGGTAAGACATCTTCCAATCTGCAAAATACCAAAAAAAGTTGTGCCGCTGACGAAATAGGACCAGCAATGTGGTCACCAACCACCAAGACGCAGGCAGAGAGTGCCTACAAACACCTGGATCTGCAAAACGCAAATAGATCTGATGTCGAACACCAGAAAAGAGACCACCAGCACCAGGAAACAGCCCGGACAGAGGTCGCCAGCAGGAAAGGAGCAGCCTGGGGTGGAAGCGACCTGCAGAGCAGCAAAACGCAGCCTGTAGGAAGGTCGCCCAGCAGTAGGAGAAGCCGCCTGGCTGCAAACGCAGGGATGCTACGTCGCTGGATGACGTGGCAGCCCCTGCAGTCAGCGTGGACAGCAAACGCAGGCTGAACAGCCTCCTGATGCAGTCGCCTGGCTGTTGTGGATCTGTTGGCAGCAGCAGTAAGGTATATCTCTCCTGAAGGTATGTCCTCCGTGCTCTCAATCAGGCGATGATACCATGTGAGAGTGCGTAGCGAAAGAAGAACACGAACACAGAGGAGAGGAGAGAGGAAGCAGAGAATGAAGGAAGAAAGTCTGCACTGACTGAGATGAATGCTGAATACACTGGAATGGACAGAACAGTCCCTGCACGCAGCCCGGAGCGTCAGTGAGGGAACCAGGACAGACTGGAAGCAGAGGCAGCACCAATGCCGGAGACGGAGACGGAGGGAGCAGTGCTGTACCTGCAGAGAGTGAATACTGGACTGACTGGGGGGGCTGCTATAAATAGCCCCCAGCCAGCAAACTGGCCGACCAGCCAAACTGGCCGACCTGGCCAGATTTGGCCGACCAGCCAGATCTGGCCGACTATGGCCAGATCTGGTCCGACTGCCCAGAAAAATGGGCAGTCAGGGCAAAAAACAGCCCAGTTTGGGCTGGAACAAACCCAGGACTGTATGCTGCCTAGAGCAGCCACAAAACTGTCCTGACAGAGCTCCTCTGTCTCCTGTCAGACTCTGACAGGAGCTCACAACCAGGAGATGACAGACTGAGACTGAAGAAGAGCAGGCTAACAAAAAACCGACTGATCATCAGTTTCAGCCTGTGGTATAGCACCAAGAGGCTCATTTTCTAAAGTAATAGGTGGCTGCAAACTCTGAAATTTGACCCTTTTTCATATCTTCGTGAGAGGCTAAAGTACCTTTCAGCAATTTTGCCTCATTAAACACAACATTACGACTGCGAATAATTTTCTTGGACTGAGGTAACCACACTCTGTAACCAAATTCACCCTCATCACCATAGCCCGTGAAGATGCCTTTGGTGGATTTTGGGTCAAGTTTGTTCCTTAGCTCATTCTCAAACATGCACAAAAGCATTACAGTCAAATATGCGTAAATGGTCATATGAGACCAATTTGCTAGACCAAACCAACTCAAGAATGCCATTATTTAAGGACCTATTTGGAGAGCGGTTGCAAATGTGAACCGCGGTTTTGAGTGCTTCTTCCCAAAATTCATGAGGGACATTAGCAGTGGACAGCATGCACCGCACTCTTTCACATAAAGTCCTATTATATCTTTCAGCCACCCCATTTGAAAAAGGGATGTAAGGAGCTGTAAGCTCCCTCTTAATTCCATGCAAGTCACAAAAGGACTTGAATTCAATAGATGTAAACTCTCCCCCATTATCAGCTCTCAAGCATTTCAACTTTCTACCTGTCTGAGTGGTCACAAATGCATAAAAAGTTTTAAAAACAGCAAACACTTCACTTTTCTTTTTCAACGGATATACCCAAATCTTTTTGGAATAATCATCAATAAAGGAGATAAAATATGCAACACCACCCAACCATTTCACGAGCATACTATATACATCAGAATGCACTAAGTATAAGACATTGGACTTACGAGAGACACCAAAGTAAAAGGAATTTTCTATTTTCTTTCCAAACTGACACTCATTACAAAAGTCAAGTTTAGAGCCTTTTCCATCAACCCTCTTCAGAGAGGTAAGGACATCAAGCCCTTTTTAGCTCATATGACCTAATCTCTTATGCCATAACTCCAAGTGACTACCAATTTCAGCAACTGCAAGAAACTTGTCCTTCAAAGCTTTATGGTGCAAACAATACAAAGTGCCCTTCTTGGTTCCTTTTGCAATCAGCATGGAACCCTTTTTCACTTTCCACAATCCACCACCAAACAGTGTAGTGTAACCATGCAAGTCAAGCTGACCAACAGATAGTAAACTCTTTTTAATGCCAAGCACATATCTAACATCTTTCAACACAAACTCTTGCCCATTGTCTAACGACAAGTGTACAGTGCCAATCCCATCAATGCTGCAAGCATGGTTATTTCCAAGATACACCTTTTCATAAGTGCCTGCATTGAACATAGCAAAATACTCCAAGCAAGGAGTTACATGAAAAGAGGCAGCAGAGTCCACAATCCAACTCTGAGTGACACCATCATCAACTGACAAAAGTACATCAATCACATCAGCCTTGGTAATTTGCATATCCTACATGTGACATACAAGGGCATCATAATCAACTACACATAATACATCAGCCTCTATATCTAAAAGCTCCTCTATGACCACACTAGAGACCACATTGGCCTTTTCCTTGCCTTTGGCTGCCTCAGATGCATCTTAGTGTCATGATCAAAAAGATCGCCCTCAACTTATCATCAAAGTTCAAATTTACATCTTTGAGCTGATTTAAAATCCCTGTAAATGCACTCAAGTGCTCAGTTGCAGGCTTTGACTCATCCAATCGCATATTCACCAGCTTGCGCATTAAATGCACCTAATTAACAGGCGTGGTGATCTCATAGACAGTTTTCAACTTCTCCCATATTGCATAACCTATATCTAAACCCTTGATGCCTGTCAAAAATGTCATCAGTGACGCCCATCTTAATGTAAGCCACAGCCTTTTTGTTGACTCTAGCCCAATCTGCATCAGATATTAGTGCAAGTTTATCTTCCTGCAAAGCATCCTCACAATCCTTTACGAACAATATGCCCTGCATACAGTCTTTCCAAAGGTCAAAGCCATGACCATCAAACCGTTTGATTTCCATCAAACTCTTGATGTCCGAACTGGAAGAAGTTACAGTCATTTTATCACGAACACAAGAGTAAATGCCCCTGAAATGCAAAAGCACAAGCTGAACCAGCAAACACGCTGTTGTTCTTCCTCAAATAGAAATAAATCTCTATTGTTTGTACATGAACCAGCCACCACAATGGAAAAAATGCAGAAATTTACCAAATTCTGCACAAATCCCCAAAATTTCAGGTCCAAAAGTGCATAAATGTTAACCAATCTAACCCAGTTGAGCAAAATTTTACCGATACATGAAAAGCCTCAAATTTATGGGATCCAATGTCAAGAAATTTTATTGAAAATAGCAAAATTCTAACAAATTTTGGCAAAATCCCTAATTTAATTAAGGTCACCACACGTAATGTCTGCAATTTCTTCTGACCTAAATGTCACTATCAAGCATGGACGAGATCAAATCCAAGAAAAGCCCCAAATTTATGGGCTCAAATTTGCACAAATCTGAGGTCCGTGCCTCCAGTGCGCGAACCCCGTTAAGATAAGGAATTTCCAAAGAGATTTGAAAAAAAATAAAGATTTTTTATTTTTAAAAACGGAATGACGGATCCTTTGACCCGTCAAGCAAGTCGTGTGATGGCACTTGCGGTGTTCTGTCATGTGGCAGTTGCCCACTTTGTTCACCTACACCTGACTGGTTGGTCATGTCGCACTGCCCTGTCGCCTGCACGCCTGGTCCCCTGTCATCACGTACAATGCTCGGACTGTCCTAGTCACGTCGCACATTTAAAGTCCATCACGCTGGACCTACCGCCTGGTCTCCTAATTGCCGCTTGGATTGTTCACCTCTACTGACGTTTGTTGATTGGGGAAGTGTTGGGAAGCATGCACAAAACCTTAAGCTCTAATACCAGTTGTTGAAGCTTAGCTGGATACAACAGTTTGAGGAGTGAGAGTGATGGATGAAGAGAGTCAAAGAGGGAGAGTGAAGTACGATTAGATTTGAGTATACCAACAATGTGTTGGTACGCAAAGAATAAAATGTATTTATACTTAGGGCACATAAGGTTACATTCACATGTACAGCTAAATAATGAGCATGTACTTTATACGGAGGTCAAACGGGCCTTTATCCCAACACCGGTGATACCGGAAGAGGAGCACCCAATGGTCTGTCCATCTGTGTGTGTGAAGAAGTTAGCACTTGAGTGTCAACCTATGAAGGGAGGGTGGGTGGAAGGGGGTATCTCTATCTCCTGATGATGCAACGGAAATGAAGGGAAAAATCAATAGATGATGCCAAATCCGCAACCTGTCTTTGCCTTCTCTAATGCAGAGAATCTTCATGGCTCATTGAGCACCTCTAGCTCTGATACCATGTCAAAGAGGCCAGAAAGACCGTGGTCCGTAGGGTTTGCAGGGAGAAATATTGTGTGTGTACAACAAACACTGAGAGAGAAGAGAAACTCAAAAACACAAGCACACGGTGATGATAAACTAAATCATGCTATGAGAAGAAAAGCCGATACAATGGAGCCAAAGTTCAAAAGATAAGTGCAATGTCCTCTCTAAATCGGGCGGCAGTACTTATAGAAATCTACACAATGAAGGGAGTGAAACGCAGTCCTCCAAGCAATGGGCTATCAAAGTAACCACTAGAAGGTAAAGGACAGTTGATGCAAGAGCAAACCACAGTCCTATGATGCCATCGGAGATGAAGACGATGATCACCAGCTGTCAAGGGAGCAAACCGTAATTCTCATGCCGAGGAGTGGCCTAGGTAACAAAATGCAAATCCCAAAGTATATCGAAGGTGTCAAAAGTGAGGTGAGCAGCCCAAATGCTAACACCAAGGGATGGATGATGACGCCAGATGAAGGGACAGCCACTAGGAGGATAAATGCAGCCTATGAAGGCCTATCAACCTAAAAACGCAAGTATTTGGGGCTACAAAAACTGGAGCCAAATGTGGGGTGATACCAGGCAAGAAGATGCTGACGCCAAGCTAGGGAAGGTGACGCCAAATGTGGATAAGGTCTCCAGGCAACAAAACGCAAATTTGGTAAAGATTGAAGCGAGTGGAAGAGGTTGCCAACTATGAAGGACTAACATCAAGGTAGAAGTGATGTCGTCGAAATTTTGATGATAACGCAAGTAGGGTGTGTCAAAAGATGACGTACCAGTGAGACAGTAGGGTTCGCGGAGAGGAACACGGAGTGAACTCAGAAAACATGGAGAAGAGAAAAGAAGAGAGAAAAAACTCTGATGAATGGAATGATGAAGTTCTGAATCATGTAGTGAATGTGATACAAGGGAATAAGGGTGTCGTAGCACAAGGAAGATGATGAAGACAGTCATGAACCACAAACCGCAATGTCCTCCTGAAAGGGTGTGAGGATAGTGGAGAAGCTGGAGAGAAGAGGTGACGGACTGAATGAATCAGCCATAAGGAATGAATGAGAGAGTGGCCTATAAATAGGCACAGTCAGTCTAGGATGGCGCCCCTTTTTAGGGCTGCAAACCTTAAACGCAAAACGCAAAAATGCAAAAACGCGAATTGTGGGTGAAGGGTGAAGGGTTTCAACAAGATTGTAGGGTTTGCGGGGAGAAACACGGAGTGAACTCGGCAAACATGGAGAAGAGAAGAGAAGAGAAAAGAAAATGTAGGGGATCCCGAAGATCCAAGATTTCCACTTGAAAGGTAACCTGCAATAAAGAACAGTAGACAGAGTAAATTGGAGAACTCGAAACTCAACCTCAAGAGAGAAGCCACTAGCTCCGTGCACCCATACTGAAAGGAATACAAAGGCCTCGTCACCAAGTCGCGGCTGAACCTCCGAGGTCCTAATCTAGGTACTACCTAAAGATCCTGGGTATCAGTAGAAGAGATGATTGGTCGAAGACAGCCACCCCAAGAAAGTAGAGGATGGGTGAAGAGCTTCATGTGGAGTAGATTTCCCTCTGAGGTGGGAGGTGGAGGGGCCCCCGTTAAAGTCGAAGAAGAAGTAGATGCCCCCTCTAAGGGTAAAGAAATAACATCCCCCTCTGAAGTAGATAGGGAATCCAAAAACTCATGGATCACGGACTCCGAAATGTCTAATGACGAAGGAAGTGCCGCCGGTTGTGTTGAAGAAGATATCTGGGGTGCCGAAAAGCTCCTAGAGATAGCCTCTCGAACCTAAGTAATTGAGGGTGGGGAAGGATGGGGCTCAAAATAAGCAAGAGGTGGGCAATAGTCGCTGTCTCTCAGTGGAGCAGACTGGGTAGCCAAAGAAGAGCAAGGAGTCGAGCAACCACTATCTCTCGAAGGAGCTGACTAACGAGAAGATGGTATCAAACAATCAATGTCTCTCGATGGAGCGGACTGCAAATCTATAGATTGTGGTAGCCATTGTACCCGAAAATAAGTGGGAGAAGACTGCCGCTGGCATTGCGACGATCTCCAGGAGGTCGTAGCCCCAATCGATCCTCCATGTGCTTGAAAGGATTTAGTGCGCATTGGATGCGTCTTATTGCCTTGAGCATAGTATAGCCGATGCAGAACAATCTCTGTGGCCCAAAAAGGAGAGGTAGCACAAGGAGTGCCTGGTGGAAGACGCATGTACTCCGAGGGGTGGGGAGCAAAGGTCAAAGTTAGCAAGCATTAGTGGTGTGTCCGGTGATGCCACAGTAGAAGCACCCAGTAGTCTGGTCATCTGTTGGTAAAGAAGCCATGGATACCAGTGTGCCTTGCTGAAGAAGGAAGAGGTCAGCCACCATGAACCACGAACCGCGATGTCCGCCTCAAGGGGTGTGAGGGCAGTGTGAAGCATGAACCGCAATGTCCACCTCAAGGGGTGGGAAGATAGTGGAAGGGCTGGAAGTGAGTTGCCAGTGGGAGGAGGATGTGACCAGCAGTAAGGGGTTGCAACCAGTAGAAAAACGCAGGTGAGGAGAGAGAAATACTAAAAACGCAGGCAACAGGAGAGAAATACTAAAACCCCAGGCAGGACAGCCTGCAGGAGAGAGACTAAAAACGCAGGAAAAAACAGCAACAACAATCAATATGCTGAAATCAGCTCCGAGCAGTGTGTGATAGGCTGGAAACAGGGGCCAGATTGTTGTAGACAGCAATGGCCAGCGTGGACCGCAATGTCCTCCGTGTTCAGGGTGTGGGCAGCAAGCTGAAATACCTAAAATCTGCAAAAACGAGATTGTTTTCTGAATAGAGAGTGAACAGCGATAGTCGCTCTGCAGTGAGCAGCTGCAAACTGGAGGTGGAAGACTGGAAACAAGCACCAAACTGTAGATAACAGCAAGGGACAGCTGAGACTGCGATGTCCTCCGCGAAAGGGGTGTGGGCAGCAAGCTGAAAACACCTGAAACCTGCAAAAACGAGATTTTGATGCAGCGGAAGAAGAAGAGAAGTGGATGCCGAACCCGCCACCGGTCTTTGCCTTCACTAGAGTGGATGATCTTTGCCGTTGACGTATCAACGAGACAGTAGGGTTCGTGAGGAGGAACACGGAGTGAACTTGGCAAACATGGAGAAGAGAAGAGAAGAGAGAAGAAACTCTCATAAATGGAATGATGAAGTTCTGAATCATGGAGTGAATGTGATACAAAGGAATAAGGGTGCCGTAGCACAAGGAAGATGATGAAGACAACCACGAACCACGAACCGCAATGTCCTAAAGGGGTGTGAGGGTAATGGAGAGGCTAGAGAGAAGAGGTGACGGACTGAATGAATCAACCGTAAGGAATGAATGAGAGAGTGGCCTATAAATAGGCACAGTTAGTCTAGGATGGCACCCCTTTTTCAGGCTGCAAACCCTAAACGCAAAATGCAAAAACGCAAAAACGCAAACTACGGGTGAAGGGTGAAGGGTTTCTCAACAGGGTGGAACCTCCGAACGCAAGACCTGGGTGATGGAATAGGGTGGCTGAAGGAAAAGAGGAAGGATGGCCACGAATTGCAATGTCCTCCAATAGGGGTATGGGCAGCAATGGAGTGAAGGGGGAAGAGTGTGGGAGTGAAAAAAGGAAAAGAGGTGAAGAATGACTGAGGTGGTGTTGGTGGTGGTGAAAAATGAATATAGTGATTGCTTATTTATAGGCATAAGCTGGGGTAGCACACCACTTTGTGGGCGCCCATTGAAAAGGTGGCCAAAATGTGGGTACCAGCCCTTTTTGGGCTATCAATGCAAAACCCTAAATGAAGTGTGTAAATTGAAGAACTGGTTTCTCAACAGTTGCAAGTCCCCAAAAATTGTCATGTGTCTGAAGAAAGAGCTTGTGGGTTCTCCATTACAGTTAGAGGTAGAGCTTCTTACTTCTCAGCCATGACCACAGAGGAGAGAGAAAAAGAGAGAGAAAACATTAAACCTAATAGGGAAAGAGAGAAAGAGAGGGAGAGGGTGAGGGAGGAAG
This sequence comes from Lygodium microphyllum, assembly GCF_053477565.2. NCBI lineage: Eukaryota > Viridiplantae > Streptophyta > Polypodiopsida > Schizaeales > Lygodiaceae > Lygodium > Lygodium microphyllum. The sequence goes on along the minus strand of NC_141157.1, from coordinate 39,695,202 downwards.
AGGAAACGAGAGAGGGAGAGAAAGAAAGAAAAGGAAATGAGAGAGAGGGAGACGAGAGAAAAAAATGAGAGAGGGAGACGAGAGAGAAAAAGAGAGAAAAAACATTAAACCTAATAGGGAAAGAGAGAAAGAGAGGGAGAGGGTGATGCAAGGAGAGGAAATGAGAGGGAGAGGAAGAGAGAAAAGGAAATGAGAGAGGGAGAGGAGAGAGAAAAAACACTAAACATAATAGGGAAAGAGAGAAAGAAAGGGAGAGGGTGAGGGAGGGAGAGGAAATGAGAGAGGGACTCTCTTTAAACCAATGCAATGTTCTACTCAAGTTTAAGAGATAATAGCAAAGTAGTTATCTTAAGCTAATGTTAGATAACCATGGTAGAAGACTATAGTAACGATTTAGACTTGCTTTAGGTTGATCATTGTGGGTTGAGGTGGAACTTGCCTTACGAGTTAGACTTAAGTAGTTTGAGGTAATGCAATTCGATTATTATAATGGAGTTTTGAGCCGAAGTTACATTGATTACCTCTTGATAAATTTGTGCCATTAGGATTCGGTGGATAGACATGTTACAAATATAGATATGCATATAAATATTACTATAGTCTCTAGATTTGCAAGGCCATGCACTCTCTAGAACTTTGATGAAAAGGGATCAATTTGTGCACACCTTACATTGACTTTATGATCTTTTTCCATGATGAAAGGTGTTGGATATGGAATGGCATGTATTGCTTTATCAATGCCAATCATCTTCCCTATATTAGAACCAACCTTAAATAGATATAGTGGATGGAAAATCTAAAATTTGTTTAATGTTTATTTTGAAGGGATCTAAGGTTAACCATACTATTAATGTATCCAATTTCCATGGATAAATCTTTATAATAGGATTCTTATCATAATTTAATGTTTCTTAGCAAATGGAAAAATTTAAATAAAAGATGACTCTTTGCCTTCTACTTGTGTAAGCTCAATAGCTCCTAAAAATTTATGTTAAAATATAAGAAGGCTTATATGGAATCTTTATAATGTATATTAAACTAGTTCGTTATGTGTTGTAAACCAAGGCATTTCAGTTGATGTTAACTCTATTCAGTTACAAGAGAACAAATCCCTTCTCAAACAAATTTAAAAAAAAGAGAATGTGAATAAAAACCAGTTGTTTGTCGTAACAAACAAAAGAAAAGAAGAAAGAACAAGAACAAACAAAGAGGAGGCAATGTACTTACCACAAAGGCCCAAGGATGGATTCTTCATCTCCTCTTTGTGACGGCCCCTCTTCTTCCTTCGTGCACTTCTCCCTCTTCTTCACGAATGGTGGCGGTGGCGGTGGCGGCAACGTCAGTGGTGAGAAGCTCTCCTTCTCTCTCTTTCTCTCTTCCTCTCCCTCTCCCTTCCAAAGATACTCTCTCTTTCGCTCTCTCTTAAACTCTTTGCGGCAAAATGCCACGCTCAAGTTTCACTCACTTTTTTTTTCTCAAAGTGGTGTCACTATTTGTGTCGCTAATATCTGCATGCGACGCAAATAGCAATGCAAATAGTGACGCAAATTAGTGGACCTCAGTCACAGCAGCCCAAGAATGAGTTGGATCTGATACACTGCCATCCATGCCTCAGTTCAAGGCTTAGTGTTGATCCCTCCATTCCTCGGGAAGATCAATGGCAGCTAAGGCTAAGGCCTAGTCCAAAGCACAGCCCAATTCATGGTAGCCAAGTATATTCATACTGTGTTTTCAGTGCAGGTATACTAATATGATATAGAACGTACACAATTTCAAGAAATAAAGGTGGTTTTTTATATCATCATTAAAAAAACATAAGAAGTTAACCATTAGGAGTAACATTCAACATGGAGTTAGCTGTAGAGAGGCCAGTGGGAGTGAGAAAATGGGAGATAAACTGAAACTATGGCAAAAGAGACATGTCCCCCAACTAATAGGCTACCTATAATAGGCCATGTAACACAAACAAGAACAAAATGTGTCTGAGCCCAAAGACATGTGGGCCCAAAAATAACGACAAAGAATGGGCAAGCCTCGCCTAAGTGATCACAACTGGATAGAGCTCCTATTGTCTATGTGACCACACTGGGCACAGCTCCTAATATACCCCTCTAACAATGCAAGATTGACAACTTGGAGATGATGATGACCACCAACACCCCTCTTGTTAAACTCCCAAAGAAACAAAAATGAGGAAAAAGCAAAAGCATTAAGGCAATGGAACATCTTTGACCACCACATTGTCTATCGTAGGACAAATACTCCAAGTCTCAAGCCAAAACTCTCTCTCAAACATAATGGTATTTGATCTAAATGTGCTTCTATTAGTGCCCATGTGGAAGCAACAGTGCAACTGAGAAACAAAGAAACAAAGAAACAAAGAAACAAAGTTATATTAACGTCTACGAAAGGCCAAGGTGGCCTATGAGACCAAAATGTTACATACAAAATGTCTGGGTAACTTTCCAGGTCCCAATAAAGCTACCATCTAATACTATGATAAACTAATTGAGTAGGTACAAGGTGGTATATAGGCTGGGTACAATTCATATGTGTTCCAAGTATGGTGTGGAACTGCTCATGGAGCTTGGTCATCCTAAAATGTCCCACATGGGTCTATCTAACATCAAGAGGTTGAATCAGCGGGGCAAGGCCCTCCGGTGGCGGCGTAGTATCCCTTGTATCCTCAACATGTGCCTCCTACGGGGGCGGGGGCCGGTTGGGTAGGGACGTCGGGCTTTGCTTCTTGCTGTGGCTATGGCTAGGGTGGTCCCTGACGGCCGAAAGGTCAATGGGGCTGGTGGGGGCTCGGGGGTGGGGATGGTAGTTGGCTCTCAATAGAATTCTGTGAGCAAACGTTGGGTGGCTCCCTGTCTCTGCTCACAGGTTCGGAGGAGATGGTCTCTGTGGCGCCGTATTTCCAGTAGGAAGAGCCCAAGGCATCTCTGGTCCTTGAAATCCATCCCTCTGGAGAGTGGCCCAAATCCTTCTCTAAACAAGCAGTGGAAGCGTCCCCGGATCTCATAGTACGTTGGGCACCTGCATATGTAGTGTTTTTCTATCTCCGGCTCGAACTAGCAGATTTGGCAGATCCAATCTTCTAGAGGGAGGGGGTGGGCCCCGTATCTACCTGTCTCGACCCGTAGTTGGTGTGAAGATGTACGGATCTGTGCGATGGCGCTTCTGACTCCATGGGACAAGTGTGTGTCCGTGTAGCTTGGGCGGGTAATGAAGCCGTCCGGAGATGTGCAGGAAGTGCTCCCAGTAGAAAGCCTTCTTTGTCCCTAGGTCTTTTGTAGGAGTCACCCATGTCTTGGCCGTGTGTAGCTGAATGATGTCCATTCTAATGATACGTTCACCTCCTCCCGCCTGAGCTCCAGGTGGGGGCAATCTAGGCTGTATTGTAGTGGGGGGAGGTGGTCCATGTGTAGGCCATGTAGCCGTAGCTAGGTCTCTGTTCACCATACCAGAATTCAATGTCCCCTTGCAGTGCTAGCTGTTTGGATGGCTCCAGCGCGAGTCTGGGGTACCGATGCCGGGGCAAGTCCCATAGTCGGGGCAAGAAGGCCACTGTTTGGAAAAGGGCCTCAGCTACGATGGGCGGTGCCCCCATCCCTACTCTGATGATCTCGTGTGGCACAGAGGGCTTGCTCCAGATCATCCGTGAGATCACAAGTACCAGGGGTCTCTCCATCTACTCCCATTCCTCATAGGTGGCCTCCTCCTCAGACAGCGGTTGATCCTATGTGGCCCTTCTCCTGTGGTAGAGACTGGATCCCCATATGGGAGCCCCGTACAAGAGTGTTGGTGTAACTAGAGTGTCGAATAGCCGGAGCTTTGTACGAGGCTCCTGGAATTGTATGCGGGCGCATTGGTTTTCCATGGATCCAAGGGCTGCATAGCCTCGTGTCAATCTATCTTCTGCTACCTTTCTCAAAGTGAATCTCGGTCCTAAAAATGTAATCCCCAAATAGACGTATCTTTGGACCACTTCCACGGTTTCTCCGCCGTATGTGAAGGGGAGTACTGACCGTCGAATCCATTGGGTTGAAGTGTTGAACACCATGACCTTGGTCTTTCCCAGGTTCACAATGAGGTCTTTATCTTGGCAGAAGGCCCATAGTACCTTCAATTGGTGCTATAGCCCTTCGGGCGTGCTAGAAATGAGAACTATGTCGTCCACATATAGTAAGATGGGTATCAGTATCCCTCCTAGGCTAGACCCCTCCCCTCCCAATCTATCCATGTACTCTGATATCTCATCAATGTAGAGGCCAAATAAAGTAGGTGAGAGTTGGCATCCTTGTTTAACTCCAATGGTGGTAGTTATCTCCTTTGACAACCCCCCTGGTGTTCGATTTTGGCCCGTGACCGATTCGTATAGTGCCAGTATCCCCCAACACATTTCCACTAGGGCCTCCAATTCTTGTAGACTCTTCATGAGCCTGGCTTGTGGTACTGTGTCGAAGGCCTTGCAGAAGTCCATGAAGCAGTAGTATGCCCACCTCCCGTGTGCGCTGCCCTCCTCTATAATGGCTCGAAGTGTGAGAATACGGTCAAGAGTGGAGTACCTCCTCCTAAACCATGCTCGTCCAGTCGCCCGGTGCTAGTGTTGCTGCGCCCACTTGCTCAGCTCAAGGTCCAGGATGGATCCATGGAGCTTGGCCAATACATGGCCAACCATGACTATTTGGTAGTTCGTGGGGGCTATGGGATCTCTAGCCTTCAAGATAGGTATTATGGTGTTGGACAACCAACCGGTAGGGAAGCCCTCACGTAAGGCCCTGTTAAACATGTGGTCTAGAAGGGATGCAAGTACGTCCCGGGCATGGGTCAAGTGCTCTGATACTAAGCCTTCATGGTCCTGGGCTCGGCCATTCTGTAGTATGTCAATGGCGTCCCGAACCCTCTCCGTTCTAAAGAATGTAGATGACTCAGGTGTGCTCCCTGGTAGTCGGGGCAACGAGGGCTGCTCGGGTAATTGGTACAGTGAGGCCACATATGCATGCCATGTGTCCGGGGAGATAATGGGTGTCTAAGCACGGGGCTCTTGGAATGCCTTCCACGCCTCGTTGATGTCCTATCCCAAGAATACCTCGTAGAATTCGCATTCCACTTTGGATAGGTAGGCCCGTTTCTTCCTTCTACGAGGCGATGGAAGTTCAGGCGTGCATGTGTACTCCCCGTGCTTTGTCTTGTTGAAGATGAAGCCAGGTTTCCCTGCACTCTACGTCGTACCAACTATTCTGTGGGACATTCTTGTCTAGAGGGGAGAGACGGGGGGATGTGTCGGGGAAGTACTTGACCGCCGAGGTGTGGAGTGTTCCAGCCAGTTGTACTATGATCTTCTCCAAGGGTAAGTAGGGGTTCATTTCCTGCAGGCTCCAATAGAGGTGGTCGGAATAAGCACTCGCAGTTAACTTGGTAAAGTGGTACCTAGGGAATCTTGGGAGCCTGCTTGCTGGGGGGGTTGGGTCGTGTCTATAGGCGATGTCAAACTGCAGGTAGGCATGGTTGGCGGCCACTGCGAGCAAGCAGGGTGATATTCTGAAGGACTAGATGTCAGGGATAAGTGATAGGGCTCGAGTATGTAGTCCATTGTGCTTGCTCCCAGTTTCTGCATAGGTACTCCTGGTGCCCCTCGTTTGTTGCAATTAGCCGCATGCTTAAGTGGGAAGCATGTGAGGGCATTCGAGCCTGGCCATCTATCCAGCCCATTGAGGATGGCTAATCCGTGCGCGCTCCCTAGCGCCAATAGGTGGTCGCCATACTCGAAGCATTCAGTTGTATCTTGTGATGTACAATTCAGCCCTATCTCCTTTGGTGCTATCTCTTTGTATATGTGGTCTTCCCTCTCAAAGAAGGGAGTCTGTCTCTGTGCTGTGCAGGCATTGAAGTCTCCGGCCAACATGACATCCTCCAAGTTGTAGTACATGATGTCCTCATACAGTGGTAGGTATGGTGACTTCCCCTTCTGTGGCACCTATGGGGAGTGTGCTGGGGGGAAGTAGCACGCCGCCATGTAGATGTCTCGAGGGCGCTATGTGTATATCCGGATCCACATAAACCAAGCCTTCTCATCTTTCTGCATGACTCGCACCATGGGCTATAACTCCTCCCTGTACAACACTGCGACTCCTCCGAACCCTTGGGTCCCTCCTTTTGTTCGGGCTCTAGGGCGGCATGCCATCTCCCATCTATATCCCCTCACTTCAGATAGGTGTGTGCCTGGGCTCTAGTGGGTTTCTATGTATAGGATGGTATCCTTGTTGGTGAAGGTCTCTTGGAATAGTCTTGCGTCTATCTTCATAGCTCCGTTGCAGTTCCATACTGCAAAAACTCAGGCGGGTCTCATAGGCCGCGCCTTGTCATTGGCGTTTATCTGTGATGATGATCCAGCCATCTCGGTATATTGCCCATTTCCCCGCTTTGTGTGCTTCTAGGATTTGTGGCATGCATTCCTTACGGTGTGCCACCTGTGCGGGTGTGAGGTCATTCTCCAGATAGACCTTTTCCCCTTTTAGCGCTATCATTTTAGAGAGAAATACTCGTCGGGATTCCAAGTTGGCGAATTTGAGGATGAGAGGTCGGCTTTTGGTGAGGTCTTTTCCTACATGCCATGCGTTCTCCACTATTGTGGGGTCCTCAACTCCTAGCTTTTCACATATCTTCTTGGCGTCTACCAAGGGGCTGTCTCCCTCCGTCAATCCTACCACCCGGATGTGGAGTGCTCTAAGTTTTCTCCTTTTCTTCTCCTCCAATGCTGCATTCACAAATTCCTCCTTTGTTGGTGCCTTTTTCACTACTTCAATCCACGACCACCTCGGCTCATGCTTGTTTCACTATGTTTGCCCATGTGTTGAGCTCCTTTACCATGTGTGTCTTCAGCTCGTAGATCTCGATTTGCACCTTTGTAAGCGTTGTTTCAGTAATTTCCCCTTCCTCCTCCTTGAGGAGATCAAACTGGTTTCTGTAGTCATCAAGCTTGTGCCTCAACTCTTCAATCACCCTATTTCTCTCTTGGAGGGACGTTTCAATGTCCACCTTCCAAGAGGTGAAGTGTGATGCGATCTTTGCATAGATTTCGTTCTTCCATTCTTGCACTTTTGAGCTTATTTCCTCCTTGATTTGGTGTGCAGTTTCCGTGCACATTGTGGCCATGATTTCCTTGATGTTGCCGATGTCCTAGTCATGCATCTTGCATACGTCTCGAAGGGCCTCCATGCTTTTCCTTGTGTGGTAGTCTATCACCCTGTCAATGCTGCTCCAGATCATCGAGTCTTTTTCATTTTTCTCCCCTCTTGTGCAGTTGCTTGGCGACGGTGATGCTTTGCTCGAGCCCATCCTATCCATCCGCTCGTCTTGCCTAGCAGGTTGGGGTCATGGGCTGTTTGGCCCCATTGCGGGAGGGTGGTGGGCTGATCGGGCAGTGGCGGGAGATGGCGGGGTTGTCGGGGTGCTGGCTGGACCTGGAGATGGCGTGACTGGCCGGGAGGGTGTCATGGTTATGATCACTGTTATGGCAGTTCTGTCTCTGCTCCAGCTCACACGCTTTTCAATCCTCTCCCCTTCCTCTTCAAGGAGACCTTTTCTCTCCTCCCTCTCCTCAGTCCAATGCCCTCACTCATCCTGGCCATTGTAGACACTTGTGCAGGGGCCCAGCCCGTCTTCTGCAGCAATTTATGCAGTCCTGATTTCTCTATTATCATTCAGCTTTTGTATCCATTTTTGTATTCCATTCTCTGTGCTCTCTCTCTCATACTTACTCTGCTCATACTTTTTTTTTAATTAGCCTTTCATTTACATGTATTGTTTTCTTCTAGACACACTCTCCGTCTGACCGCATAATCAAAATGCAGGTATTCTCTACTTAAAGCAGTTTGTTTTAGGGTGAAGCCTTCAGAAGTGGAAATGCAGAGATGGAAGGCAGGATAATCGGCCGTGCAGCACACAAAGAGCATCATCCAGCCCTGCAGAGGGTAAAGAAATTGAAAATGCAGGATGCAAGCTGATAAACGCAGGGTATGCAGGGCAAATAGCAGGTCATTCCAACAGTAAATGTAGTCACCCATCCCTGGGATCAATTTCCAGCAGTTGCATGCACACAGGAGCAACACCAGACAAGGGAAAATCACAAAGCTGCAGCTGTAAACAGCACTAAGAACACTAACATGGACATTAGATACCATATCAAAATTAGGGGGCAGCAATGGAAGCAAGAGAACCTGCTGTCATAGACTGCACAAACACAAAGAACAAGAAGAACATTGCAAAGAACACAAGAACTCCAGAAGAATATGCTTGGGAAATGGAATCCATATACCAAGGCGCAAGATTCAAAGCTTGACCGAGTCACCGACAATGGGCACAATCTCCCCCTCTCCACCAAGACAAGAATCAACAAGTGTATGATAATGATTAAAAGTGGAGAAAGCCTGCCTATAAATAGGCAAGAAGTATGCCAAAGATGATTACTAGTCAGCCCGCACAAAACTAGGGCGCATAAAATCAGGTTGGCCAGCCTCAATACAATTGGGCACTTAAAATATAAAATACCCACAGCTCTAGCCCATGAGATGTACAATTCACTAACATGTGCAACAGGGGATGGTGGATCAATGACGAAGGAAAGAAGCCGTCACATGAAAGAAAGGCCCAAAGCAAACTGCAATCCTTTAAGAAGCTCCTCAGAATCCCCCTCTGAAAAACACAAAGCAAGGGAATCCACCACCATATCTTCCATATTGTCCATGTAACCAATCTTTTGTATATAAATTCCTACCAAGACATATTGGCTCAATGATTCAAATTAGTTTTGATGCTCATGTACTTTGAAAGGCGATTTGTATTACGTGAATGTTTCAAAGTATGATTAAATGTTTATTTTTCTATCTAAGGGTGGTCAATGGCCAGAACACTGTAATTATACTTAGGTTATCATTGACGAGATGCCCAAGAGAAATTAAAAGTTTAGTCGGGAGGTCACACTGTCCAGAAAGCTCAGAATGACTCTGACTTTTATACTCAGATAGTCAGATTCACTAGAAACACATATAATGAGTGGTTTTAGAAACTAAAACCAAATGCTCATGATCAAAGAAACAAACCATGAACCAATAAATCTATATAATAAACCTATTCAAAATCTAAATTTAGTGACTTCTAAAATTTAAGAGATTACTATTTTTGGAAGTTGCTCAAATGGAAATTTTATTCGTATCAAAGACTCCTGAATTTTACAAGTAACAATTTTTTATTTCAGCAACTCTCAAATTCTTAACCACTTGAGGGATTTTTAGAGTACAAGGTTTAGAAGCTTCTTTCTCTAAAAAAGTGACATGTGGCATCTAAGGGACATGTATCAATTTGAAGAGAAGTATCCCTACACTTGTCATTTTCAGCAAACACTTGTCATTTGTAACCTCTAGTTTCCACTTTTGAGATTTCTTTCTTCATTTGGAATAAGCTCTCATGCTGAAATTTCAACCATATGCTTTGTACTCTCTTATCTATCCCTCCTCCAAGAAGCACTTTCTACTTAGCTTGATCTCATCCAAGCACTAAAGAAGAAAATCAGCTTGCTGCCCAAAGTTTGCAAAAACTAGGGTTTCAAAAATCCTAATTTTTAAAATTGCAACAAATCAGCCCTTTTGTATATGGTCCAAGCACTCAATGCCTGTGGTTTGTTTCAATAAATTCTTATAAAGGGGGAGGGGCCAATTTCCCTCTGTGTGTGTGTGTGTGTATGTGTGTGAGAAAATTGATCGAGCTAGTTAGTGCCATTCTCACGTTCTTCCCCACGTTTACACCCCACCTCTGAAAGGGATCAGGGATTACAAGGAAACCACTAGAGAATATGGTAGGGGATGGAATAGAATCCTTGCGATGGATGGTGCACAAATGGGAATGGATGCAGCAATAGAGAACTGCCTCGGAGAACCCTTAGTACTAGAAGGGAAATGGAGCCTCTCCTACCAACCTATCACAAGAATGGCTCCTGATAGAGTCCTCAATAAAGATGATATGCTTGATAAAGACAACCCGAGTACCTAGTCTAGTAATGGATGCCCAAGTCAAGAACATGTAGGACTTTTGAAACAAAGCTCAAAGATGGAAAGTCGGGGCAACGGAGGCAAGGTACCAACATCACAAATAGACTTGGCATATTGTCCTAAAGATCCTAGAGCCAATCTCCTTGAGAGTCATATGACTCAATGCAACGCTATCAATGATCCAAGGCCTCTCAAAAGATGAGAGCATTGAAGAAGGCTCCTCCAACTAATGCAATTGAACACCAACTCAATAGTAGTGGCAAGTATAGAAGTAGAAGTAAGGGGAGGCTCCAACATAGCTCTTTCCTTCGCTCTTGGATGAAGGTGAGGATATTTCTGCCGACACTTCTCCTCGAGGTGCAAGATCTTGCCACAATGTGGACACTTTGAATATCCTTTATGCAACCCTTCCATGTTTGTATCAGAGTCGGAAGATGACTCTAATTTCTTGGACTTCTCCTTCCCTTTCTTCTACTTGGCTTGTATTTTACTCAAAGATAATACCGCAAACACATACTCTATGCTCTAGCTCCACGAGAATCTGTCTCCTTGTGATGCACATCCTACTCGAGCACCATCGAGACTAGCTCCTCCCAAATGATAGTATCCTTCATTTGAGAGGTAAGAAGATTGGTGTAGGGTACATCATACTTCAAAGACGGAATAAAGCATCACAGCAAGATGCTTTGAAGCACAACATTGCCAAGGGATGCAAGCTCATCCCAAATCTCCTTCACGTTGTTGATCAAAGAGACATCGAAACTCAACTCTAGGGTCATGCAATGCCCGAATTTCCGGACTTGGTAAAGAGATGCCAATCTGCCCCAAACCTCTGTTACAATGCAAATACGTCTTGCATGCATGAGCTCAATATCTATACAACTCAAAAATAGAAAAGAGTAGGCTCTCCCCTTGCGTCAATCCCATAAAGTTGTGGAGTCCATGGTCACTACAACATGGGGATCCACAGTAGGTCAAGGAATAGGGACTGTCAAAAACCCCTAGAGATCAAAGGTGTTGAGGATACACTCGACTTTGCAAAACCATAGAGAGTAGTTCGTCCATCCACCTTTTTGGGTGCGGAAAGAGAGGGTAGGATGGGCCCTTGCATGACAGTTGCCATAATAGCCAATCATGGACTGGTGGCACAAAAGGTGGAACATGGATAGAATGATATAATGGTGATCGAGAAGGACCCAATTACAATCCTTCTGTCGATCCACATATGAAAGCCAGGTTCAATGGTGAATTTGTCACTATCATGGATTTGTAAAGTCTCAACCACTTTACGCATTGACACCTCATATGTTATATCAATCACCACTCAAAAACTCAGCCGTGGAAAATAGAGATTCACCCAGCAACAGTTGCAAAATGTTGTTTTCCTCTAACCAGCATTTCCTACTAAGCAAAAGGGAACTACCTAGTCAAAGACAGCTAAATATATACATCTCTTGAAATTGAGAAAAAAGTCAATAATGAACATCAGAAAGCACAGATATCTTGAAATTGAGAACCAAACATCAATCACAATGCCCTCTGTCCAAAACTTTTCTATGATGATCCCATCCCAAGAAAACGACTGTCAGATCTCTGCACTTAAGGTTATCCTGGACCTCAATGACAAGATTTGTATGCCTCTCATTCAAGCAAGCGGGAGTTCATTTTTATGCATCTAAGGCTGTCAAAAATATGGTGGCAATTAAAAATTCCATCTATTCTGCCAGCTTTTCACTTAATCTCACAAACTTGATATTTTTCAAGAATGTAAGGAAGATGAACATGCAGAATCGAAAATTTCCCACCACAGTAATGACTATCTGTTTTTTTTTGCAAGATGAGAGTGCTTTAGCAATGTCCCAATTTCTCATAAATTCTATTTCTAACAATAATATAAGCATTTAACTTGCGGAGTCAGGAAAGTACCCATAGTCATGATTTTTTGCATTTTGCAAGTTTGACATTGCTGTTTCATCGATGTCCAGAACCACTGTGTATCTCTCAGCATGATTTGGCTTCAAATATTCCAAATATTGTCTGGCAGACTGAACTGTGGTTTCAAAGTCTCTGAGATATTGCCCTCCGAAAAGATACTTAGAAATATGGTTTTTGCACATTGGAGGAACTGTCCAACCTTGCAGATTATTTAACTCCACATTGAGTTGAAAACTTGAGCAATAGTCAGCAGCCCCCATCTTAGCAAAATTTAAAGCTGAATGCTGTTCACAAGATGATAGCATCACAGCAAGAGTGATGATGACTGTGACAAGTACAATACCCACAATGGCCGCAGCTGAGATAATGATGGTCAAAGCCAATGATGATACAAAGATCCCTGATCCATCTGTGAGACTGAACCTACTTCCGAACAAGCTTCCATACTGACTCTCATACCCTGCACAGTCCAACATTAGCTGGTAACATTCAATCTAAGAGACAGCAATTTCAATGAAAAAATAAAAAATTTTGGCACAGAAAAAAGTAAGCTTGGAGACCTTCTACACCTGATTTACAATACCAAGAAGTTGGTTTACAGTGGCAAGTCACACACAATGTAAAGCCAAACACCCAATCCAAGCTTTGATATGTTCCAACATAAGCCATCTAATCATATGGCTAGTTAAAGGCCCAGCTCACACAAGCATCAAATAAACAATCTCAGATACTCCAAGCAATTTGCGGTTTATAAAACACGGTAAAGTTGTGAACTAGATCGGTGTGCCAGAATTGAACAAGTACAGAGGTGACCTATTGTGGACAATGAGATGCATGTAATGGTCACTGTGACCGTAATATGGCAATCAAGGAAAGAAACATGACAAAATTTGTCGGGCAGAGCAACAAGATGGACATAAATTAATAGACTATTCAGCATTAATTAAGTCGAGACATCAATCAGGGAAGCATAAAGAAAAGGTGTTCAAGAATCTTTCTTCAAAAATAAAAAAAGATGTTCGGCTATTTCACAACCTCAAGAAATACTGTGCACATAGCCTAACCCGAATTTTCGTCCACTATTATTACCCAAAGCTAATGAAGGCATTCCAGCAATGCACATTGCAATCTAATAAACCCTACATACCAGACCCGCCAGCGCTCAGGAGGCTTTGTGTTGACATGTTATTCTCGAATCTGAAGGAAGGAGGTGAGGGGAGAGTCCCTGTAGTTGTAGGTTCATCCGACTCCGAGGACGCCATGGGGTCCAACTCTGCTTGATGACCGCTCGAAGGAAAGACCTAATGCATAGCAGCCTCGCCGTGACCTGCGACAGGCAATGGCATCAACAAGCTTCTGCAAACAAGTTGAGATGTCCAAACCCTAACACGGATCAGATAACAAGAGCGCCTGGATAGATCTGACTAGGCTCTCTATTAAGGAAATCAAGAGGAGCCAGGACATGCATTGCAAGAAAAATGAGCATGAAAAGCCTTGATAGGAAGAGGATACTTGCAGATAAATGACAATTTTTGCAAATTAAATAATGAATAACGATAAATAAAATAAGCCAACAGCATAAACAGGGGCATGCAGAGACTGATGCATACACAGAGGGCGAAGCCATGGGCCGCACACAGGGAAAAAATTACCTGAGAATAGATTCAGCCAGAGCCACAGAGAGACACAGACAGAGAGAGAGAGAGAGAGAGAGAGCAGGGCCTCTTGCTGTTTGGACAGCTACAAAATTGGGAAAATTGACGAATCAAGGAGCATGGCCTTGGTGACGTGGAAAGTAACAGCTGACGTGGACATATGTGGGTTACATTTAACAGCCATCGGTGCCTTTGCACCTAATAGACAAAAAGACAACCTTGATCTAAGGCGTCTCTTATAGCCAACAAGCCACGCGCACTTCCATTGACTTGTACACACTTTTTGTTTGCATGTAGTGAATTGTCCCTGCGCATGTCCACTTGATTATGCTCATTTACTCATTCAATGATGCTAGGATCATTGGAGAATGCTTTCCTGATCTGTTGTGATGCTTTTTGAGTTTATCTTGAGCTATGTTTGGATTGTATAAGGTTAGCCATTGCTGGTTATCACAGATAGTTTGTTGTAATACCTCTGGGACAGCCTATTTCTCAAAGTTTTGGAGCTCTACTGATGCTCGTATGCCTATGCATTGGTGTTGAATCATTCGGGGATGTATTGGCATGCTTTGTAAATTTAAGGACAATCTTCATATTCATTCTGATGGTTGTGGACCTACGCCCTGCAAGTCACTAGGTGGTGTGAAGTATTTCATTACTTTCATTGATGATTACTCACATAAGATTTGGGCATAGCCACATCAACCAGAAGCTAGAAGTCTTAGCTACCTTTCAGCATTGGCTTACTTTTGTTGAGAACCAATCTGCGTATAGACTAAAATACATACGTTTTAACAATGGGATAGAGTATGTATCTAAAGCCTTTAAGTAGTTTTGTGACGAGAAGGGTATTAGGCATCAGTTTACCACCCCGTACACCCACCCACCTAGAATGGTTTGGTTGAGCGCATGAATAGGACAATTTAGGAGTGAGTTCATAGTATAATTAGCCAAACAGGCTTACTGCAGCACTTTTGAGCAAAGGTAGTTATCATCACTACCGTACATTTAATTAATTGATTCACATGCACTGCTCTTGATTATTAAGTTGTCGAGAAGGTATGGTCTAGAAAACCTTCATCATATGCTCATTTGTGTATCGTTGGTTGTGAGGTTTGCTTCCATATTCTCAAGGACAAGCACAATAAGCTGGATCCTAAGTCCATGGAATGCATCTTTCTTTGTTATGGGCATGCAAGTGAGATGTGCTATTGCCTATGGGATCCGTAAGCTTGGAATGTCATTCATAGCCATGATGTTGTTTTCCATGAGGAGAAAATGCATAAGTGTTAACCGTCAGACAAACAAGGTGGAAAATTTGGATAAGCTAAAGCAAAAGACAAAGGCCAAGACAAAGTGAAACGGAAGACGAAGGCGCGCTAAGAAAAATCTAGAAACACAAGAAGCGCATAAAAGTCCTAAATAAGGGAAAAAGGCGCACAAGGAAAAGCGCAAGTCAATACTTTTGTAAAAGAGTGCAAGCCCGTCATGATTTAAAGGAGCGCCGGGCTCTCATCCATGCAATTTGTAAATATAGACGGGCGGTGGAAAGGAAGCTGGGAAGATAGAAGGACAATGGGAAAAAAGGCCTAGGCTACGGCCAGCCATGTAAAAAAGGGGATAGCCAAAAGGGATTTAGGGTTTTGTATATAAAGTTGAAATGTGAATGAGAAGCTGATTCTTGTGTGTGGTCAAAAGTGGCTCTCCTCTTCTTCTTCTTCTTCTTCTTCTTATTCTTGCTTGCTTGAGGTTTGAGCTTGAGAGAGGGAGTGGGAGAGTGTGAGAGAGTGAGTGTGTGAGGATGAGGGACCAGGGAGAAGAAGCTCTCCATCTTCTTCTCTCTTCTTCTCTTCTCTTCTCTTGTATTGCTCGCGACTATGGAGCTTGGAGCGTGGAGCTTGAGGATGGAGCTTGCTTGAAGCTTGCACTTGGATCATGGAACTACTGGAGTGTGCGAGAGAGGAGGTAACTCGATCGGCATGGAGATAAGCTCACTATACCCATGGATATGGATGGCGCGTCAACTATGTGAGAAGTAGCCATTAGTGCTCGGCTTGGAACGCTTGAAGCAATAAGTGGTCTGTGGATCTTGGCGGTTGAGCAAACCCTCCCACAATAAGCAATCTGAGCAGGTCATTGAGGTACGCAGGGTGATATTTTAGGAAGGGCCTCTTGTTACTATCTAGACAGCTAGATAGCTTGTAGTAGTTGATGCTTTAGTGACCCAGGACCATGATGTTAGACAAGAGATATAGGCCCCACAGCCTGTTTTACGACAGTCTACTAGATATAGCCACCATCAGCCTATTGAATTTGTGCCCTCTATGGATTATGTTATGGTGATAGATGCTGATGAGTCTCTTACATATGATGAGGCTATGCACAGAGGTGATAGTCACTCTTGGGAGAGGGCCATACAGCCAGAGTTTGACTCGTACAAAAAAATCATTCGTGGGATTTGGTTCCTTTGCCTAGTGAAAAGCATGTTTTACCATGCAAGTGGGTATACAAGTTGAAAAGCACCCTTGGACGCCCCAAGCCCACCTATAAGGCCAAAATGGTTTGCCAAGGATTTGAGATAGGAGCATGGTGTTGACTTTGATGAAGCCTTCTCTCTTGTCGTCAAGATGATTATCCAACACTTGGTATTGGCTTTGGTGGTTCTGCTTTTTCTGGATCTCTATCAAATGGATGTCAATACAACTTTCTTACGTGGAGACTTGCATGATGAGATTTATATGTAGTAGCCTAAGGGCTTTGAGAAACAAGGCAGGGAACACCTAGTGTGCAAGTTGAGAAAAGAGCTTTTATGGCATTAAGTAGAAACCTAGGGAATGGTACCACAAGTTTGATGCTTTCATACATTTATAGGGATATACCATAGTGATATGGATCCGTGTTTATACACAAAGAAGGCCCATGATGACTACCTTATGATTTTGTTACTCTATGTCAATGATATGCTAATTATTGGGAGTGCTCATGGTGAGCTGGATGCCTTGAAAGGTTAGCTCAAGAAGAGCTTTGAGATGAAGGACATGGAGTAAGCCTTGTATATTCTTGGGATATGCATCACACATGATCGCTCTAAGGGGCTTCTTTACTTATCACAGAATGAGTACATCCCAAAAGGTCCTTTAGCAGTTTTGTATACAAGACATTAAGCCTATTGGTTGTCCTTTACCTTCTCATGTGAAGATTGATTGTCCACAATCTAATGAGTAGAAGGAACAGATGGCCAAGATCCCTTATGCATCTATAGTGGGCAGTTTGATGTATGCCATGATAGCCACTTGTCCTGACATAGCATTTGCAATGGGTGTTGTGGCGTGCTATATGGATACACTTGGCAGTCAACATTGTAAAGGGAGTGAGCATTGAAGAGGAAGCATGGAAGAAATAACCCAGTCGATCATGCTAGAACAAAGCACATTGAGGTGCATTATCACTATGTGCGAGAGAGGGTTTTACTAGGTCTTATTGATCTAGTTTATGTCAGCACTATAGTGGAAGAAGCAAGAGCAAGAAAGAGAGAGAGACACAAGATGTGGAAATTCTAATAGTACTCACAATATGTGACCGACCTTTCATTTATTTAAATGTCATTGAAAGAATAAAGAATAAAGTGACAATGATGGACACCCGCCACCTATAGTGTACATATGTGAGGGTAACTAATACACTGTGTGGGTAACAAATGTATGATGCAGGTAATGTCAGTGTAGTTACTACATGGGCGGCTAGACATAGGCACTTTTATCCCCAACTGCCTCCCAATTAAAGAAGGCAAACGTGCCCCTGGTGAGGAGAGAACAAGGAAAAAAGTGACAAAGCACAAATGTACATAAGTACAATAGGATGAGAAATGATGTCATCTCATCCAACACCCATCAACTTCCTAACGAAGGCAAAACACTCCACTAAGAGACTTTTAATGAGTAGATTTGTAGGATTTTGGTCAATTGAGATCTTGACAAGGTCAATGGACTTGTACTTAATGACCTCTCGAATAAAGTGATAACGCACCTCAATGTGCTTTGTCTTTACATGGAAAATCGGCCAACCAAATAGCACTCGTAGAATCTGAATGTAGTGTAAGGACCACATTAGTAATGCCAAGGTTGGTCTAGCTAGAGAGCCTCCTTGCAAGCCTCAGTGGTGGCTGCAACATACTCTGCCTCTGTAGTAAATAGGGCTATGCATTTCTACACCCTAGACATCCAAGAAACAGCACCTCCAATAGAGGTGAAGACATGGCCAGAGGTAGACTTCCTACAATCTGCATGTCTTGCATAATCGAAGTCGGTGTATCCCATGACTCCTATATCATGGCCATTATAGCACATGCACATAGCCTTTGTGCCTTCCAGATACCTTGTGATACCCCAGCGGTATTTGAATGCCGTCGACTAGGTGTAGCCATATAGCATGCCACAACTCCCACTGCAAATGATATGTCAAGGGTAGTGGCTACTATCATGGCATACATCAAACTGCCACTGCGGATGTATAAGGGATCTTGGCCATCTCACCCTTCTACTCATCATTAGACTACAGATAATCTGCCTAACTAGCCTTCATATGACAAGATAAAGGACAACCAATAGGCTTAACATCCTATAGATGAAACTGCTCAACAAGGACCTTTTGGATGTACTCATTCTGTGCAAGTAAAGGAGCCCCTTAGAGTGATCCCATGTAATGCATATCCCAAGAATATGTGAGGCTTATCCCATGTCCTTTATCTCAAATCTCTTATTCAGTTGGTCTTTCAAGTCATCTAGCTCGTCATGAGCACTCCTAGAAAAAGCATATCATCCACATAGAGGATCAGAATCATAAGGTGCCATCACAAGCCTTCTTCGTGTATAAACATGGATCCATATCACTGTTAGAATATCCTATAAATGCATAAAAGCATCAAAATTGTGGTACCATTCCCTAGGTGCTTGCTTAAGGCCATAAAGGCTCTTTCTCAATTTGCACACTAGGTGGTCCTTTCCAGGTTCTGCAAAGCCCTTAGACTGCTCTATGTAAATCTTATCATGCAAGTCTCCATGAAGAAAAGCTATCTTGACATCCATTGGATAAAGATCCAAGTCAAGCTGAGCAACCAAAGCTAGTACCACGGAGGGTAGTCATCTTCACAATAGGAGAGAATACTTCATTAAAGTCCACACCATCCTCTTGCTTGAAACCCTTAGCAACCAATCAAGCCTTGTATATCGACTTGGGGTGTCTAGGATACTTTTCAACTTGTACACCCACTTGCATGGCAAAGCACACTTTCCACCAAGCAAAGAAACCAAATCCCTCTTATGATTTTTCTACAGTGAGTCGTACTTTCTGACCACATGGCCCTCTCCCAAGAGTGACTATTACCTCTGTGCATGCATGGCCTCATCATAAGCAAGAGGCTCATAGCAGGTGTCACCATAACATAATCCATAGAGGGCTCAAACCGCACGGCTATCATCTATCTCTAGTAGACCACCTCAAAATAGGTTGGGGGTACCTGGACATCCTATGGAGCATTAGGGACCTAGGCTATTGGAGCATCAACCATGGTTGCAAGCTATCTAGCTCGCTGTACAATAGTAAGATACTCCTCTTGAAATATCACCATGCATACCTCAATGACATGCTCAGGCTACATATACATTTTTTCCTCATGGAAAACAACATCATGGCTACCAATAACCTTTCGAGTCTGCAAATCCCATAGGTGATAGCCCATCTCACTTGCATCTCCATAACCAAGAAAGAAGCATTTTCTAGACTTAGGATCTAGCTTATTGTGCTTGTCCGATACATGGTAGAAAGCCTCACAACCATAGATACACAAATGAGCATATATGGGAGGTTTCCCATACCATACCTCCTCTGCAACCTAATAGGCAAGAGTAGTACATGGAGACTGATTTATCAAGCACACGGTAGTAGTAACTGCCTCAGCCCAAAAATATTGTGGTAAGCTTATCTCACGAAGCATATTGCAAACTCACTTCTGAATTGTCCTATTCATGCACTCAACTATACCATTCTAGGGTGGGGTGTATGAGGCAGTCAACTGATGCTTAATACCCCCATTATCTTACCTTAGGCATTTTAGCCTATGCACATACTGGTTCTCAACTAAAGCGAATCAATACTAAAATGTAGTCAAGACTTCCGATTTGTGCTTAATAGGATATGCCTAGACCTTATGCATATAGTCATTAATGAAGGTAACAAAATACTTCGCACCACCTAATGGCTTACAGGGCACTGAAACCACATACATCCAAATGAAGAGCTAATGGCTCACCCATGTGTGTCATACCAAACTTTTTATGCGTATTACATATTTTCTTACCATATAAACAATGATCAAAAGGCAAAGCATTTATAGTCAAGGGGAGGAAGATATTGCAAACATGTAAGCATTTTCATTCCTTTTACGGATATATGCCCAAGGTGATGATGCCAAAGAGATACATGTGGAACTGCATCTACTACCAAAACATAGTCAACTAACCCAGATACAAGCAAAGGGTAGAGAGTATTGGACACAACACCACGTGCAATGACAAGATTCCCACGAGTAATCTTCCATGAGAAATAACCAAAAGAAACTACATAACCTACATTATCTAAAGTATCAGTAGAGATAAGGCTCTTCATGAGAGTTGGTACATGATGGACATCATGAAGAGTAAACATGCTACCTAAACCAAACTACAGCTAGACATCACCAATACCAACTATCCCTAGTGCCAGACTGACAAATCTAGTCAAAGTGCGAGAGAAGTGGAACCACTCTCTATGAGGGGTTAGATGAAAGGAAGCCCTTGAATCTATCAACCAACACCGAGTATACCTTGACAAAACATCAATTAGTTGTGAAGTATCAAGAGAAGAAGCTAGAAGCATAGGTTAGTTCTGAAGTATCAAGAGAAGAAGCTAGAAGTATAAAATCATTATCAGAATCAATCAGCACGACATTAATCTATTTAATCTTAACACTGGACTTGCTAGAGACAATGTTGTGATCATCATTTTTGTCATTTTCTTTACCCTTTCCCTTTTCTTTACGCTTGTCCTTGTGCATTTTATGGCCCTATGACCGAATATGTTATGCTTTCCCATAGTAATGACAAGTCAAAGAGGACGTATAGCCATGGGACTTATTGTGAGATTGTTCGTGTGATTGAGAATGAGATTGCTAAGAGTCTCTTCTACAACGGTCATTACCATTCCTACCATTATTTCCTCTAACTGTCAAAGCATGAGAGGTGCGGGAAGCATTGATTTTTTTTAAATTAACCTCTTCATTCAAGAGTGTACCCTATACATGCAACTTCAGCCCATTAGGAGGCATATTTTCACACATAGTAGTACGAAATGTATCCCATGATTTAGGCAATGTAACCAAAAGAAATAAAGGGGGAAGATTACCCTTGAATTCAATCCCCTGTGAAGACAAATGGCTGAGAGTAGAATGAAACTCATTTAAGCTGGTTGACATGGAAGTGCCTTTCTTCATGGGAGTTGCTTCAACCAATATATCTGAGAAGTGGGGCCCTACTTGTCATAGACATTGCAAATCTTATCCCATAAGTCCCATGTGGACTACCTATCAGAGACAACATTATAGAACACTTGCTTAGAGAGGGACAATATGATGGTGGACTTACATAGCTCATCTAATTCAACCCAATCCTATGTAGCAATACGTTCAAGCTTGATACCCTCATGTTTCAAAGGCTTAACTTGCATTTTCTGCACTAAAACTTGCCAAATTTGGGCCTTCCAATAGCTATAGTTGGTGCCATCTAACTTGTTAATATTAAAGATAGCACTGTCATTAGAACCACTAGCCATGCTAAGACCAAGTAAATGCACAGAAGGGCAAAACAAGTTGTTGTAATAACTTGCAAATTAGCCTCAAAACCACTGCCAGATCAAGCTAAAAACAAGGGGTATTGACTAGTAATGAGCTATCCACAAACTCAAGGCAAAGAACTGTCAGATGGAGGTGACTACTCGAATAAATAATGTAGTAAACTACAATTATAGCATGTTGAAAATGAAGTACAACAGTAAGAGATCAATGCCAAAGAGGGGCAATCACTGATATAGAACAAATTGCAACTATTGGGGGATAGCTCCTCCAATTAACAGTGAATGAATATACGACTGGCACAGAGAACTGTGAAAGGATCAGTGTGTCAAACTAAGATACATCCCATAGGCATAACAGAAGCTCTATACATAGCCAACCAAGATGTATAAAACATTGAGAAGATCATGACAGAGATAGGTGCCGGCCCAAAAGTAATGCCAAATTAGCCCATTAAGCATCAATTGCATACATAAAGCATGACAAGAACTTGTACATGTCACTAAGTCCCATGGTCTCACTGTAAGATCCTCAAGCCCAAACTATATAACCAAAATGCTCAATGCAACATCCAAGTGTCAAGAAGCGCTAGAACAAAAGTTGAATTTCAAACGAGCATAAAAAGCTCACCACATCATGTGGAAGGGATCAATGCATCCAAGATCCAAATAACACATATCTGGGAGCATCCAACCCGAGTAACTTGCAAAGCTCTTACTGGAGCATTAAAGGACCATATGTAATAGTGAATGATAGCTAATGTCAAGATTCAAAGCTCCAATCTCAGCTCAAAAGCATTCTGGAAGCATAATCAAGCATGTAAGATCAATGGTATACCCCAAAGTAGCATCCAAAATGCTAGGGAAGCATCAACAAGCAATAGGCATGAAGTTTCTCTAACAAAATAGCATTCATCCCTACTTATTATAGCTGTAAAAAAGCTTTGTATAACTAAGCAAATGGGTGCCCAAATCAGTCCCATAGCATTCCAATACATTAGCATAACATCCCTAGATGATTCGGCATCAAATAGACATCCCGCGAAGCATAAGGAACCTTTAGACAATGAGTGAAGTGTTGTCATGAACTATATGATAGCAAATTATCACAAATTGTGAAGCAATGGTTGATCCAAGGAGCTTCAAATGATGTGTAAGATTACAATACCAACATTGGGAAATAGTCCAAGGTTGCCAAGTGTCGAGAGTAGTGTTGGGAGTTGGAGGATTGGGCTAGGAATGTCAGGAAGTGGGCAGCAGCAACATGTGTAATTCATGTTGTTGTTGCTCCTCCTACTGATGGTGTTGAGGCTCTAGAAGCACTCTAAGGTGCTAAACAATCCAAGTGATGCCCTAGAACAAGCTTCAAAAGGGGGGAAGAAGCTGGGTAGAAGATAGGGCTCAATGCATACCTTAGGGTGAAGAATCCACAGTCGCCATTGAAACCGTGAGCTAAAGGTATTCTCCACAAGCTAAAGTAATGTCAGATTGGGCTCGAGCTCTTAGGAAATATGCCTCTGATACCAGTTGAAGCTAGTGTTCTCTAAAGTATTTTTCTCTCATGATTGCCATGCTGGAGATATTCAACAAGACTTGGAACTTCTTGCCCCTACTGCAAGCCTTGAGGGCATCAAAGAGAGGAAAAAACCTTCCTCAGGTCGTCTCAACATGACCACAAGGACAATCTTATGCATCAAAAAGATGAAAAAACTCACCCAATGAACTTTGCTATAAGAGAAGTAAGATTACAATGATGAGTATAGGATGAGATCATGTCCTTGTTATGGAAAATATACATATGTTTTGTTTGCCTTGATCTAAGTGATATAAGTCAAATGATGAAGAACTTTGGGCTTTGGTTGATGGTTTCCTTGGTTAGAGTTGATCTCCATAACTTGCAAGATAAGATGTGTTGGGTCATGCATGATAATGGAGTTGATAAGAGAGAGAATCATCATGAAAGGTAGATAGATAGATGATGTATAGCAAGTGTGGCTACATAGACGGTGAGAGAAAATAGTGAGGTGAGATATTTGGAGGTTTAGAGATAATCCCCATGTGACTACTCAACATAGTGAAAGAGAGATTAATGTGATGCTTATGATTTGAACATGCAGAAGGTGGATGATGAGTATGGAAAAACAATATAGCTAGTAATTGATGAGGAAGTTGAAGCATGTTATCCAAAGGACTCTAAGAGTTTACATAACATCTTCAATGTATGTGTACTTAATAGCATTGTGCTCTTTTAGTAATCTAGAGGAATTTGTACAAATCTTCTTGTGCTTTTTCAGTTCATTTCCCCCCTTTGGGAGGCCAAGAGTTGGTTGATTTAAGAAGGAATTGAAACATGCAATTTTCAGAGATCTGTTTGGATAGAATAGGAGATAGACCATTTTGGTGTGATGGAGAGACAAGAGCTAGAAAGATTTGTGAGTTGCAATAAAGTTTTTTGTAGGTAGGGTAATGTGTGGAGTGAAGATTAGTCATAGAATTAGAGGAAGAGGATTGTTGAGTGCATGTGGTGATTCTTGGATAAGGAAAGGAAGAAAGAAATGATAATTTGAAGGGTTATGAGTGATATGAGCTGGACAAAAATAACGGGGATGCAATGTGGTGGTAGGATATAGTCATGCGCAAGGAGTTAGGAGTTGACATTGAGAAGTAGTGACAAGGAAATGAGAAACTAAAACAAAGGGGACTTTGATGTGAACTTGGGAACATAGGGAGATAGTGAAATGTGTACGATGGAGCTAGGAGTAAGAAGGGTGTCCCCTTCTTTATTTTTGTTGTGTCGACCGATGGAGCATCACAATGTCCTCCCATGCAAGAGCATATGCAAAGGGCATACATAGATTACCACCATTGGCTGTGTTGGAGATAGCACGTGAATAAGGTACATGGTACTATAATGAGGTCATTATTGGGAAGTGCCATTAGAGTCATGAGAGTAGGATGGTTGTGTTGGATATGGGGAATGGGCACATATGAAGGGTCTTAATCTAGTAAAGGATTGGGATTAGTCAAGGTATGTTTTTACATAGTTCATGAGTTGATAGGAGAGAGTGAATAATGGATTGAATGAGGATACAAGGAACAAATAAATGTGTTGCATATTGATGGGATTCTAATTATGATGAGTATAAGGGATGATGTTGAGACATAGAGAGGTGAGGTGAACTTGATGTGAAGATATTGAAAATAATTATGGCGGATTTTGTGGGAAAGAAGAGGAGAGTATGCTTGTGATCATGAGAGCTAGAAGATGAGAGTGTAGTGTCTAATATACATGCTATAGAAGAAAGTAATGGATAGGGTAAGGAAGGCGTGATGGTCACATTGTAACCTTGAATATGCTAGAGTTGGTGAGCTAAGTGAATGAGACAATTTTGCATTAGTGTTTGTTCTTGTTTTGGGACTATTGATGGATGATGAAACTATGTGGATGTTGGGCATGCTTCCCTACTAAGCTAGATACTTGTTTCAAATCCTACAAGTTGCTAATACTATGGTTGTTGGATTGTTTGATGTAATTATTATTGCTACATTGTTGTAGTGGCGAGTGAGTTGGCAAGGATGGTTGAGCAATTAATGTTGGGGTAAAAGCCAATAGCCAAAGGCTAGGTGAGCACACCTTGTACACCTATACATTGTACAATCATATCTTACTACCCACAAAAACTTCTTATGCATTCTCCCTCTCCCCCCTCTCTCTCTCCATTGACTCTACATCCCACCATCGTGTCCTCTCCATTGGTACCAAAGCATTACTTGTGGGAGCTTGTGATTGGATTAGGGAGGGTGGGGAGTTGAGGTTTATCATGAGGCTGAGAGTCAAGCTTTACTGTGGCATTGATGCTTGCTATCCAAATATGAAAGAGATATACAAATCCTATCATTGAGCTCTCCAATTCAAATCAAACAAGTGCTTCACTTAAGGGAGCCCTTGAGGCTTAGTTTGGGGAATATCATAGCCCAATTTTGAAGTGCTTGTCAAGACAAGACGGAAAGAGAAGAGAAATAAAACTTTGTATGGATTTTCAAAGAGCCTTGAAGTCTTCAATCATCTATTGCGAAGGATTCCCCTGATCATATTGAAGACATCATCAATATATTTTGAGCCTAGTCAATTTGCTTCATGCCAAAAAAAAGGCTATCGACATACATGATATATCCTACTTTAAGGTTCATTCTTATAAACATTTGGTCAAGTTATCCTCTTCTGGAATTAGAAGGAATAGATTCATAATGTATTGGTTCAAAAGAAGTAGATTATGCCCAAAAAATTGAAATATGTGAAACCGAAGGCATAAATAGAGATGTTGGGGTGAAATGGATGAGCTTGCATGCTCTACTATCATATTGACTCTCTCTATGACAATTTACTTTGATATAAAGGACATTGATAGTAGTGTAAATGGAGTTTAGAAAAAGTTATGCAACCTTTATAAAAAGAAAAGTGCTGCATCTCAAGTTTAGTAGCTAAGGAAGTTCATGGATCTTCATATGGAAGAGGCAAAATCTATCTCCAACAATTTGAATGTTTACTAATATCTTCAACTAGTTATTAGCTTAGAAGATTTCTTTTGAGGAAAATGTCAAAGTCATATTTGTCCTTGTGACATTGCATTAAAGATGGGATACTTATAGGGCTATTATTAGTGATCCAATGCTTTCTGGGAGCTTGACTGGTTCGAATGTTGAGAGAACTTTGCTTAGAAGAGATCAATAGAAAGAATAATGCAAGTATTAAGGGCTGTTATGCACTTATGATGAGAGGGAGGTTAAATATGAGGGAAAATGCTTATGAAAGTGGAAACTCTAGAAGCAAGTTTCTCACAAGGAAAGATGTGGAATTCTCTTACTACAATAAGAATGATCACATTTAAAAAATGCTACTTTAAATGGAAAATAAGGAAAAAGGCAAGCAGAAGAGCGATGATGATGGAAAAAGGAAGAGAAACGTAAGGTATAGATTGAGCAAGTAAACACTATTTGTAGCAATAGGGATGATGATGTTATAGCTATCTACTCTTGGTGATATATTTCTTCTTGCTACTAATGATGGTATGTCACATGATTGGATTCTTGACTAGGGAGCATCCTTTCATGTTGCTCCACATAGGAAGTGGTTTGCTACTTATAACACAAGGAGAAAAGGATGTGTCCATTTCACTTGACACTTTGGGATGCTTGACACATATCTTAAAATGCTTTTGGGCTTAGATTGAACTCACATTCACTCATATTTTATTGTCATATCATTGCTATTCATAGTGAACAACAAGTAGTTGTCTAATAAAGATTATGCTCATTATGCTTTGAAGCTACTCGAGTACCACGTATTGGATGTATCGACACTTTGGTTGTCATGTATGCTTATGGATATATTTATGACATGCTCCTAAGGTGAGATTAGAGCTTGGATGCTTTGACATTGGTTGTCATTCCTATCCCTGGATGCTACAATCAGAGTCTTGCAGACTACTTGGGTTTAATGCTTCTGGATGTATGCTCTATGGATCTTGGATACTTGGATGTCTTTCACATGATGTTTTGAGCTTTGCTTCATTGTTTGGCATTTGACTTTTGCATCAGTGGGAGTTACTCAGGGTACTCAGCCACATTGGCACTTGGATGTACTATAGAGCATTTGGTTTATGCAATTCAACTTGAGCTTATTACAGTGAGATGGTGAGACGCACTGTGACATGCACATGCTCTGTTGATATTTATTGGATGCAATTACCCTATTGTGGGCTAATTTGATCTCTTGGCTTGGAATTGGTACTTATGTTTGTTGGGGTGTTGTCAGTGGTATTTATATGCTTCTAGGTTATGTATTAAGATTTGCTCAGTGGGTTATGCATTTGGCAGTTCTCTTCATTTACCTTTGAGACCTACCTTGTGCATGATGTCTATACTTATTGCACGTATAGTTTTTGACATAGTATAGTTGTGATAGTCTTTACTGTTGGTTATTCCTGGATTCTTCTTTCTTGGTTGCTCATAGTTGGTGGTTATTGGCATATTGATTTATTATAGCAACCTATCATTTCAATTCTATGCATTCTATTTGAGGGCAATCACCTGGACTCGACAGTCTTTTGCTTACAGTTTGTGGACAGCTCATTACTTTGGTAGTATCTCCCGTCTCTCGCTTGCTTTAACAATGGTTTTGGGCCTGATTTGCAAGGTAATTACAATCCATCCTACCCTTATGTGTACTTGCTTGGTCTCATATTGAGAAACTAGATGGAACTAATTACAACTATTGGAAGACCTAGATATGACAGGTTTTTAGTATTGAAATTGCAAGCTAGACCACTCAAAAATGGGGGTGCCAAACCCAAAAAACATTGTGATTGAGGATTGGGATGAACTAGATGAGCTATGCAAGTCCACAATCATTTTATCACTCTCTAAGAAAGTTCACTACAATGTTGTAATTGGAAATCAGACAACATATGAGCTTTTGGACATAGATTAATAATCTTTAAGACAAGTAGAGTCCTGCACCTCAAATGTATTGGTTGAAATAGTTGATGGATGTTTGCATAAAGGAAGGAACTTCTATGTCTACACACTTGAATGAGTTTCACTCCATCATTAGTTATTTAGCTTTTGGAAGATTGAGTTTAAGGATACTTTGGATCCTTTATTTCTACTTGGTGCTCTACCTGAGTCATGGGACACTTTTCGTACAGCTTTTTATGTAAGGATGGACTGAAATTGTAGATTGTTGAGAGTGTCTTCTTGATAGAAGAGGTGAATAGAAATAATGTGGATGCTTCCCATACATCCCATGCATTGATTATGAGAGGCCATCAATATGTAAATGGCCGTGGTAGACTCTAATAGGTCTCAGTCTTCTAGGACACTGGACAATCTCACAATAACTCTCGTAGTCATAAGTCTAGCCTTACTTGTCATTACTGTGGAAAAGCAGGTCATATTCGGCCATAGTGCCATAAAATGCAAGAAGAAAAGTGCAAGGAAAAGGAAAAGGGTAAAGTGTAGGACAAGGATGGTGATCACAACATTGTGTGTAGCAAGTCCAGTGTCAAGATTGAGGAGATTAATGTAGTGTAGCCCGATATATTTGATGATCTTATCTTGGTAGATTCTTCTTTGGATGCTTTATAGAGCTGATTGATGCTTTGTTAGGATATACTTAGTGTTGTTGATAGATGCAAGGGTTTCCTTTCATGTAACTCAGCATAGAGAGTGG
This sequence comes from Lygodium microphyllum, assembly GCF_053477565.2. Classification (NCBI taxonomy): domain Eukaryota; kingdom Viridiplantae; phylum Streptophyta; class Polypodiopsida; order Schizaeales; family Lygodiaceae; genus Lygodium; species Lygodium microphyllum. The sequence goes on along the minus strand of NC_141157.1, from coordinate 39,666,448 downwards.
TTTCACTCTTATCGCAATATTATTGAATCTATCCATTTGGGTAATGACCTGGCATTAGAGATAGTTGGTATTGGTAATGTCGAGCTGTGTTTTGGTTCAGACAACATGTTCACTCTTCATGATGTATGTCATGTACTAGCTCTCACAAAGAGCCTTATCTATGCTGGTATCTTGGATGATGCAGGCTATGTTGTCTCTTTTGGTGATTCCTTATGAAATATTACCCACACCATGAAAATCTTGTTATTGCATGTGGTGCGAAGTCTATTACCCTCTATCATTTGCTTGTATATCTGGGTTAGTTGACCATGTTTTGTTAGCTGTGGCTACAGTTCCACATGTATCTCTTTGACATCGTCACCTTTTGCATATGTCTTTGAAAGGAATGACAATGCTGACCAATTTACAATATCTTCCACCCTTAGACTATAAGTATTTTGAGTCTTGTGATCAATGTTTATATGGTTGGTAGACATGTAGTAAGCATAAGAAGTCTGGCATGAAGCACATGGGTGAGCCTTTGGCTCTCGTTCATTCGGATATATGTGGTCCCATGCCTTGTTAGTCTCACTAAGTGGTGCAAAGTACTTTGTCACATTCATTGATGATTACTCACATATGATTTGGGCTTACCCTCTTAAGCAAAAATCAAATGTCTTGTCTACCTTTTAGTGTTGGCTTGCTCTTGTTGAGAACTAGTTTGGGTATAGGTTAAAATGCTATAAGAAGCGGGGAAGAATAAGGATTTAGTATGTAAATAATACAAATGCCATGTCACACTAACATTGCTATAAAAGGAGGGGACATGTAAATTTTCTCATCTTTTGACACATTAATACATTATTGTCCTTCTCCTCTTCACCTTGCTCTCAGCTTCAATGGCTTCTTTCTCTTTCCAGACTTTTTCTCTCCTTGTCACTCTCTTTCTCTCTCTTCTACACTTCTTCTTCTCTCTTTTGCAGCCTTCTCTCTCCTCTTTCTGTCTCTCTAGTTCACTTCTTGATAAATGCCTAAGATCTAATAACAGGGGTGAGTATGTCTTGAAAGATTTTGCACAATTTTGCAATGAGTGGGATATTGAGCATCAGTTGACCGCCCCTTATACCCTCCCCAAAATGGTATTGCCAAATGCATGAATAAGATGATTTAGGAGAGAGTCTGCGGTATGCTTAGCAAGACAAGCTTACTACAACACTTTTGGACTGAGGTAGTTACTATTGCCATACACTTGATTAATTAGTCCCCTTGCACTATTATTGATTGCTAGGTTGTAGAGGAGGTATGGACTAGAAAACCTCCATCATATGCTCAATTGTGTATCTTTGGTTATAAGGCATTTAGTAATGCTCCCAAGGACAAGCACAATAAGTTGAATCCTAAGTCCATGAAATGCATCTTTCTTGGTTATGGGGATGCAGGTGAGATGGCTATTGTCTGTGGGATTCGTAGGCTCACAAGTTTATCTGAAACCATGGTGTTATCTTTCATGAGGAAAATATACATATGTAGCTTGAGCAAGTGGTTGAGGTACGCGGGGTGATCTTTCAAGAGGAGCCTCTTGGTCACGTACAACCAACTAGATAGCCTATAGTAGTAGCAGCTGTGATGGCCTAGGACTTGCCTATTGTGAAAGATCAACTTGCTTTGAGATGCTCTACTAGAACTAGAAGTCAACCTGAGTGCTTTACACCAGTCATGGATTATGTTATGGCGATAGAAGCAAGAGCCTCTCTCTTATGATGAGGCTATGCATAGAGATGATAGTCACTCATGGGATAGGGCTATACAATCGGAGTTTGACTCCTTACAGACTAACCATACATGGAAGTTGGTTCCTTTACTTAGTGGCAAGAAGGCATTGCCATGCAAGTGGGTATATAAGCTAAAAAGTATCCATGGATGCCCCAAGCCCACTTATAGCTAAGGGTTTCAAGTAGGAATATAATGTTGACTTCAATGAAGTCTTTTCTCGATAAAAATGACAACCCTATGCTTGGTACTAACCTTGGTTTCTCAACTAGATCTAGACCTTTATTAGATGGATGTAAAGATGAATTTTTTACATGGGGCTTGCATGATGAGATCTATATGTAGTAGCCTAAGGACTTTGAAGAAAAGGTAAGGAACACCTAGTATGCAAGTTGAGAAAGAGCCTTTATGTCCTTAAGTAGGCAACTAGGGAATGGTACCACAAGTTCGATGCTTTTATGCATTCATAGGGATATAGCCATAGTGTGATGGATCCATGTTTATACAAAAGAAGGCTCGTGATGGTAGCCTTATGATTTTGGTACTCTATGTGGACGACATGCTTATTGTGCTGGGAGAGCTCATGATGAGCTGGATGCCTTGAAAACTCAGCTCAAGAAGAGATTTGAGATGAAGGACATGGGACAAGCCTCACATATTATTGGGATGTGCATTATGTGCAATCGCTCTAAGGAGCTCCTTTATCTATCATAGAAGAAATAAATCCAAAATGTCCTTGATTGGTTTCATATACAGGATGGTAAGCCTATTGATTGTTCTTTACCTTCTCATGTGAAGGTTAGTTAAGCTGATTGTTGTCGATAGTATGATGAGCAAAAGACTGAGATAGCCAAGATCCCTTGTGCATTTAATGTGGGTAGTTTGATGTATGCCATGATAGCCACTCGATTTGACATAGCATTTGCAATGGAAGTTGTGGCATGCTGTATGGCTACACTTGGCAAATGGCATTGGGATGTCGTCAAGGGTATCATGAGGTATTTAAAGTGCATAGTAGCTATGTGCATATGTTATGGTGGCCAGGATACATGAGTCATGATGTAGGACGTGTAGATAGTAGGAAGTCTACCTTTGGCTATGTCTTCACCTTTGTTGGAGGTGTTGTTTCTTGGATGTCCAAGATGTAGAAATGCATGGCCCTCTCTACTACCAAGGCCAAGTATATTGCAGCCACACTAAGGCTTGCAAGAAGGCTCTCTGGTTAGGATACGTCTGGTGGCAGACCTTTGTATTACTAATGTGGTCCCTACATTGCATTTGGATTCTATGAGTGCTATCTAGTTAGCCAAGAATTAGGTATTTCATGGGAAGACGAAACACATTGATGTGTTTTACCACTTCATTAGAGAGGTTATTGAGGATAGGTTTGTTGCCCTTGTCAAGATCTCAACTGACTAAAATCCTACAGATCTACTCATGAAAAGTCTCTCAACAGAGTGTTTCGCCTTAGGAAGTTGATGAGCGTTGGATAAGATAATGTCTTTTCTCATCTTGTTTTGCTTATGTATATTTGTACTTTGTCACTTTTTTCTTATTCTCTCCTCATCACTAGGGGCACATTTGCCTTTAAGTGGGAGATTGTTGGGGATAAAGGTGCATGTGCCTAGCCACCAGTATATTACTACACTGATAATACCCACACACTTGTATACTGCAGGTGGCGGGCGTCCATCATTGTTGCTTCATTCTTTATTTTCTCAATGACATTTGAGTAAAGGGAAGATCGATCACACATTGTGATTGTTGGAGTTCCCACATCTTCTCTCTCTCTCTCTCTCTCTCTCTCTCTCTCTCTCTCTCTCTCTCTCTCACTTCTTCCATCATAGCTCATGCTTTCACTTGCATGCTTCCATTCTGGGCTCATTCCCTTCATAGATATGTGTTTAAACAAAGAATTTCTCAGAGTGTAACCCTAGTATGGCAAGAAAAGTGACCTAGCATTCTGTGTGCATGAGGTACTAGCAATATATTAATTCAACGGGTAGAAAAGAAAAGTGAGAAGGCAAGAAAAGCTCAAGCTTGGAAACTCCATGTCTAAGAGTCCACTAGTTAAGCCTTTTAGTGCTATCGCCTTAAAGAAGTTGCCTTTACAAGATCTATGAGTTGCAAGAGGATGGAGAATAAAGAGAATATTAGGTCAAGGGCATGAAACGATAAGCCACCCCTCATGGTACATTGTACTAGGCTCTAGTTGTATCAAAAAATTGCATAGTTAGTGAGCATGATAAGTCATGAAGCATTAAAACTCCTATTGGCATCCACACGATGTTCATTAATGGAGTCACACCATAACTCAAGGTGGTGAATATGTCCATTATATCTTGATTTTTACTATTTAGGAATATCTATTAGAACTTAAGAGGAGAGAGAGAATCCACAAAGACCATATGCTAGCTTCACCTATATGAGACTATTATTGGTATGCCTATAATATCCCCCAAAGAGAGAATCCATGAAGAGCATGATATCTTTACCTAGATATAAATATTTTTGGGGTGCCTACAATCTCTCTCTCTCTCTCTCACACACACACACACACACACACATTAAAAATATGAATTTATTAATTTTATTAAATAAAAGAGGGTACAATATCTAGAGGTTGGGGATTAGCCTACATTTGCCATGTAGGATTGGTATGAGGTTTCGGAGATCTTACAATTAGAAGATAGTATCAAAGTATTAATTATAAGACAACTTAGATGTGCAACTTATCTAACCAACCATATTTGCAAACCCTTATCAAGCTATCATAATGAAGCAAAGTCACTTTGTGAGCTTTTACAAGACCTTAAGAGTGCTAGAGCACTACTTTATTGTGAGCTTCTTCTTTTTGTTGTAAAGTTTCAATTGAATCACCATAAAGAAAAAAGTAAAAGGAAAAAGCACATGAAATTCAAAATTCTTAAAACAAAAAAGTATTGATTTATTTAGAACTTTAAATGAAGAATCAATGAGGCATATTAACCATCCCAAAACATACCTTTATTGGAACTTTTAACGCAAGGCCTCATACACATATAACTTAATGATAAGAAGTCAAATTTATGAAGTATCAACTAGCATATAGGTTTTTCAAATGGCCATAGTGTCTACTTTTGGCATATTAAGGTGCAACAAGTCACTTTTGCATTTGTATGTGTAAATTACCAGCATATCCATATAAATATATTTCTTGGTGCACATCTAACCTTTAGAAGTCCATATAGTTTTCATGAACCAAAATTGGCATTTATCTAGTGATTTGTCATATCACTTTTGCAATTCTTTTAATGTGCTACATAATTCATTAAGTTCCATATGGTGAAGTGATTGGATATGCCAAGTAGCCAAGTAGTATGTCAAATCTTCCATGATAGCTTGGTTGTAAAAGATGGGAAGTTCTTGGAATTTAAGGACATGCATGAGAAAATGCACATGCTAATGATAGAATTAAAATGAATTATGATGGAAAAACATGTTTTATAATCAAAGTATGTCCTAAAAAATGTTACTAATGAAAGGGAACCACCCTTTATATGAGCCTCATGTTTTCCACCCTCTCTAAAGTTTAATATTTCCTTGTGTCAATTTATTAGCTCTCAAGACTAAATATTACTTTCTTGCTTGCATTTAAGGATTGCATCATTCTTCACATTTGTTGTACCTTTTTTGTCTATTATTTGTTTTAAAGTCATACATCACTCCTATTAGACAAAATATTGTGATGCCATGATTGACCTAATAGTGAAAAAGGTGTTTTGTATCCTTTCACCTTCTTAGCTTAATTGGATATATGTGAGAAGGAGAGGACACATGGCTTGAAGACATCAACCTTATCATCCTCACATGATATTTGAAAGCCTCCTAAGCTTAGTCTATAGGTTCTATAAAAGCAATAATACAATCATGGTATGAGCAAATATTGAATTACAAAAATGCAAGGTTTTAACTCATTAGAATAGTACCATAGTACCACAAGATAGCATTCCAATGCATAAAATGAAATGTCTAACAAATATGTTAGACATGCACGCAAGCATGCCACTATGACACCTTATCTTTTACATGAGATGCTCTATGCCTTTACAAAGTTGACAAATCTATTTTCTGTGGTGTCTTTGGCTGTCACATGGGGTTGGTATCACAAATAATATAAAAAAATTAGACTACTTTAAGCAAAATTCTTCTAGCATTTATATTCTCAAGATCCCTTGTGATGCATTGCCCCTTTTGGGGACTTCCACGTGTATATAGGTCCTTGTTATTCCCTCAGCAAGATTCCTTCAAGTACAATCAACATTTTTCTAAAGTCAAACAAATTAGCATGGTATTTCAAGTCTTTCAAAGTCTATCTAATTATCCACCAAGTACAAGCATATATTTTCTACAGTTTGGCCAAATATGGTTGATAAGGGAGAGAGAGAGAGAGAGAGAGAGAGAGAGAGAGAGAGAGAGAGAGAGAGAGAGAGAGAGAGAGAGAGAGAGAGAGAGAGAGAGAGAGAGAGAGAGAGAGAGAGAGAGAGAGAGAGAGAGAGGCTTTCTGTAACCATTTTCTCCACAAGTCTTTTCTTAAGCACAATTGAGGAACATTCAAGGTCAACATCATGCCTTTCCATGTGACACTATCCATCATTTTCCAATCATAAATATAGACTTTAATAGTGAAAATCTTCATAGAATCTAACACCTTTCACAACATATAATTTTTGTTAATATTTATTTATTTTTTCTTCCACTTATAACATTCTGATATTCATGCAAGTTACTTATAGTTGAACAAATTCACTTCTCAATAGACAAACATAGTTGTTTGCTAAGCATTTATAACATTCTAAGTTTCTATTGCACTTATCACGAAATAACTAAATCAAGTGACGATTAGAATTAGAACACACATCACTATTTGTTATGATAATTGCTATGAAAATAAGATGATTTTATATTTATTCATTTTTGTGGATTTTCATTATCTATATAATGCATGACAGTGACTCGTAATGCATAACTTCACATGGAGTACTAGTGGCATTGTGATTGGTAGATAGATGGCAAGAAAGTAATGTGTTCTGTGTTGTGTGGGGAGATAACTAGATAGAGTTAAATGCATTGATTATTTTCACACTGGAGTGCATCTTAATGCACTGAGATTAATTATTTTTGGGTGCTTATCTAAGTGTAGAATTAATGCATTTTTGGGTGCACTGCTACTCTACATCACGATTATTTAATGTGAACATGTGCAATTTATTTATTTTGTTACAACCTTTATGCAAGGCCTAAAGGGATAGATAATATTTTGTATAAATCTTAGAATAATTTATTTACTTAGAAGTTGGAAAATAGAAGGCCAAAAAGCATATCATTCATTCATAAACAACAATAGCCCGAAAATGATATTTTTCATATATTTAGAGAAGAAATATATAATACAAATCGATAAATCCATGTACAGGGGAGGTAGTCACCCATGCATGGGGGGAGATTATACCCAATCTTGTGGCATGCACTCTTGCAATTTGTGCATTTCAACAATTTCTTGTCAATATGTGCTATTGTATATGGTAGAGAGCTACAACACCCTTCAAGGGTACTGAGTGGGATTCATTATATGCCATAGTATTACGATTGTTAATCCACACCGGAAAATTTAATGAATTGAACCTAACTAGAAATCCAATATTCCACCCAAATAAACTAGGGGGTGTAGGTTATTTAACAAGCTCTAGTATATCCATTGCACAAAATAGTAAGACAGGAAACAACCCATCCCAATTCTGTAACTAGTAGATTCACAAGGCTCAATTGAAAAAAAGAAATATTCTTTTGGTATAGCAATTTTGCATCTAGCTAAACCTTACCATTTCCAACTTATAGGGTCTCCTTTGGTGAGCACCCAAAGAACACATCCATGCTATGCAAGCAATAGCCATCTCTCCCTCAGTCCCACTTGAGTGACTCTAGCTGCTTATGAGCAACTACAACAATCAATCGATTAGCATAGGTGTTTACCATCAAACATGTCCCTTTATGATCTTTTGCAGAGCTCCTTGAGACAAGTATATGTATGTGTTAATTGAACATCACATGTCACTTATAGGCATTTACTTTAACCACAATTGAACATCACATCACTCTAGACATTTACCTTATACTAGATATTCATTTCCGAGCTTTACATACCTTGACCTCATTAAACAATACTAGTTTTGGACACAATCAATCACCCTGAAGGTTATAACTATTCATGTTGCACATTTATGGTCATTCTCAAGGTTCTCAAGCATATTCAATTTAATGAGATGGTTTTACTACACACTACCAAGGTAATCCCTGTCTTGGTATATAAGCCAAAAGAGAGGTGACCCTCCCTTACCACTTAAGACCCTGAAGGGGTGCACAACCTGGCTTGGGGGAACTTTGCCCACATCCCAATGATTCAGATCTCGATACTTGTATGCAAGTGCATGTACCCTCCTATGGTCACCACTACTCCCGATGAAATAACTCCCTTTGGACACCCTTTCCGTGCTTATGATACCCATGTTTGACACTTGAGGTGGTGTATGCAGTTAGAAGAGATGTATGGCATTAAGCTCCATTTATGCAATGATGATGACAGAGCACATGGACATGTAAATGTGCTTGGGATTATGGTCAATATACCCAATATGCTATTTATGATCTTGCTCAGGCCCCTTAGCCTATGAGCCATCTACATAGTGCATTTGCATCAAGGGACCGACAATGTTTTTAGTCATAGTCAATCAGGACAATCACAAAGATCCAATTATAGAAAATTCTATATTACACAATGAATTAGGATAGTCAGATTTAATCAGGATAGTCATAGCCAATCGAGATAGATAGTCACAAAGATCCAGTTACAGAAAATTCTATATTACACTTGGGAATGAACCCTATTGTCTCAAAGAGGGCTCCTTTCGTTTGAATAAAAAATCTCCCCAAAATCGGAGGTACGGTCTAAAAGAGGTCCGTGAAGAGGTCCAGAGGGAGATTAGGGACTCCAAGACATCAATGAATGATGAACCTAGCTTGACACAAGATTACCATGGTGATATGCATGAGAAAGTGCCCAATATGAATCCCTACAGCCTGCTCAACCACACTTTATGTTAGTATGAGCTTTGTCACATGGAGAGGCATAATGACATGGTTACCAACCACTGTCAAATGATGCAAAATTTGATGAAGCAATTGAGCAAATAGCCCTCTTGAACTCTCGGACTCAGCAAACCTAGAGTAGCTCACCACTCTTGTAGCTTAGTTAGCTACCACTTTGTCCCAAGAAAAGGCAAATGAATCCAAGCACGAGTCTCGACTAGCCTCTACCATGGAGCCACTACATAGTCTATAGGGCATTTTTGGATCCAAGGGTATTCCCCCTTCTACCTATGAAGTCAGTGAACCCTCTCATGCTCATGACAAGCCTTTGTTGAGTTCCCTCATCACCCATGTAGCCAATCCTTCAATGAGGCTCTCTCCCACCATTGGTAGAAACTTCCCTACTCTCCCTCAGAGCCCTAGTGGAACTTATATGACTCAGCCGCCCCATCATGGACAGTATGGTATTAATGGCCAGTATGGCAATCATGGGCACAATAATGGGCAGCATGGGATAAATGCACAACATGATATGTATGGATAGTAAGGTATGTATGGCCATCATGGTATGTATAGACAGTAAGGATTCCATGAGTAGCAAGGCCGTCATGATCTCCGCTATAAGTTTCTTCTCACTAAGTACAATGGGCAATCTCCCTCACCATCATACTTGGAAGAATGGACATCCAAGTTAGAGTCCTACTTTAATACCCCCATATGGATGATTAGAAAATTATCTTTGCTTCTCTCCACTTGGAAGGATTTGCCCACATATGATGGCACTATATTAGTCAAGAGAATCATCAATTCATTGATTTGGAAGACTTTAAAATGCATAGGGTTCAAGTATTTGTATCCCTTGTGAAAAAAGAGTGGTTGGAAAGACAATGGTATACTCTTAACCAACATAATCTCACTGTATGAGAGTACACAAATCAGTTTATGAACTTGACCATGTATGTGGAGAGCATTAGTGATGGTGTCAAATTGCATAAGTACATTTATGGGTTGGAATCAACCCTATCAGCAGATGTCATGGCTCAAAAGCCCACCACACTATTTGATGCAGTTGAATTGGCTAAAAGATATGCAAGAAAGTACTATAATAATGAGAGTTTTTAGCAAGGTTATGGATAGACCCTTACCCCATTGAGATCAAACCCATATGGGGGTGGTTTTAGAGGCAATTCCATGCCTGATAGCAACCCCAGAATACCCAGTTAACCCTCCCCTTTCATGAAAGAAAATAGGGCACTTTTGGGGCATCACTTGGCTCTAATGTGCTAAGAGTTTTGTCAATAACAGCCACATTGAACAGTTGAAATACACTCCTACAGAATTACAACACCCCCCTGAAAGTATAAGTAGCAAATGGCAAGTAAAAAATTGGCACACATGTATGTCTTGTAGTCCCCCTATACTTGGTTAAAAATCATGTCACATTGTTTGACCTTATTGCATTTGAATTGGGTCCCATTGATGTTGTCTTGGGTTGTGATTGGTTGAAACAATTGGGAAAATTTGCTATGGACTTCTCTTAGCTCTACATGGAGTTTACGATGCATGGACATCTCATCCGCTTAGAGGGGGTTTATGATAATGCTAATTTTCAGCTCATTATAGCAAAGCAACTCAAAATAGAGTTTAAGCAATGCTCATAGATCTTTGTATTTGCACACAAATCAATGTAGAAGACTTGCACGACATGAACAAGAGATGAATTGGGTGCAATCTCCCTCCATGCCTTGTGTGAGCGCTCCACAAAGCATGTATTTTATGTTTAATAATCTTCAAGCTCAAATAATAGCCCAAATTACAAAATAGCATGCTTTAGCTTTTGAGTTTGCTTTTATGCCAAATAGAAATAAAGCTAATGGGCGCCCAAGAAGTCAGGCATACCCAAATACAATGTCCAAATACAAATATCTAAATCGTGCGCCCATGCGCATACAAAAATAATAAATAAATATCAAACGCCGTGATAAATAGGCGCGACAAAATATAGGCGCCATGCCTAAGCTATGCATCCATCAGAATATTGATGATAACTTTAAATACACGCTATCCTCCAATGCTTTCCACCGCCATTGCTGCGATCTCTACACATCAATTGAAGCATTCACAATCGTTAGTAAAATAATACAATTAAACCGACAAAAGTGAATACCTAGCAGTCTTTAGCTATATAAGTAAATTAATTGGTTAGAAATCAATCCTAACCTTAATTTATTACGAGTGCGCACTCTAAACTCATAAACGTTTATTAATTTAAATATATATTTTGCGGAATCACCAGCTATGGAATCACCCATGTACAAGCTAAATTAACAAAACGCCCAAAAAGGATAGGCGTCCCCATCAACTTCTCACACAAAGAATCCACTTTGTGTATGAGCCCCTGTAATAAAAGTTTACGGAATCCACCGTAAAATCTCACGGAATCCACCGTGGCACGGAATCCATTGGTCTCTTGTTCATGTCGTGCAAGTCTTTTACATTGATTTGTGTGCAATCTCCCCCCATGCCTTGTGTGAGCGCTCCACAAAGCATGTATTTTATGTATTAATCATCTTCAAGCTCAAATAATAGCCCAAATTACAAAATAGCACGCTTTAGCTTTTGAGTTTGCTTTTGTGCCAAATAGAAATAAAGCTAATGGGCGCCCAAGAAGTCAGGCATACCCAAATACAATGTCCAAATACAAATATCTAAATCGTGTGCCCATTCGCATACAAAAATAATAAATAAATATCAAATGCCTTGATAAATAGGCGCGACAAAATATAGGCGCCATGCCTAAGGTAGGCGCCCATCAGAATATTGACGATAACTTTGAATACACGCTATCCTCCAATGCTTTCCACCGCCACTGTTGCTATCTCTACACATCAACTGAAGCATTCACAATCGTTAGTAAAATAATACAATTAAACTGACAAAAGTGAATACCTAGCAGTCTTCAGCTATATAAATAAATAAATTGGTTAGAAATCAATCCTAACCTTAATTTATCACGAGTGCGCACTCTAAACTCATAAACGTTTATTAATTTAAATATGTATTTTGCAGAATCACCCGCTATGGAATCACCCATGTACACACTAAATTAACAAAACGCCCGAAAAGAATAGGCGTCCCCATCGACTTCTCGCACAAAGAATCCACTTTGTGTATGAGCCCCTGTAATAAAAGTTTACGGAATCCACCGTAAAACCTCACGAAATCCACCGTGTAATATGCCTCCTGGCATCAATATTGCACTTGAATAAGAAAAATTCAGATCAGCCCTCCAAAGTATCTAAGGATTTAGCCTTGCAAGCCTTACTTGAGGAGTATAGTGATTTATTTCATATGCCTACAACCCTTCCCCCTAAGAGGCAAGTGGACCACCCACTTGATTTAGAGCCCCATTCCAAGCTATGGAACAAGACACCTTATAGATTCTCCAAGTGAATGTGTAGAGGTTGCAAAACAAATCAAGGAGTTACTTGAGTTGGGTTTCATTGAACCAAGTTCTTCCCCTTATGCATCCCCTATCCTGTTAGTTAAGAAGAAAGATGTCTCTTTCTATGTGTGCATCGACTACTGAGACGAACAAAATTATAGTGAAGAAATGCTATCCCATCCCACGGATTGATGACTTGTTGGATGAGTTGAAAGGGACATGCTTTTTCACTAAGATTAATATGTGCTCTGGCTACTATCAGATCCATATGAGGAAGGGTGATGACATCAAAATAGCTTTCAGGACTAATCATGGGCTTTATCATTTTCTAGTGATGCCTTTTGGGTTGACTAATGCCCGCACCACATTTCAAAGCCTCATGAATACAATTATTCACCCGTTTCTGTTCAAGTTTGTGTCGTTTTCTTTGATGACATCCTCATTTATAGCAAGTCACAAGAGGAGGACTTGGCACATGTCAGAAGGGTGTTTAATATCTTGAGAGAGCATTCACTCTTTGCTAAGGAGAGTAAGTATATCTTTAGGTACACCAAATTAGGATATTTCAGCATGAAAAGTACACCTCAGTCCACCAATAACTGCTTGCTGTAATAAATTGCAGGTATGCAGTCTAGAGAGCAAACTGTCCCAAAATAGGATCCAATGTCAAGCAAACAATGCTAGGTCCAAAGCCGGCATGAAACAGACATAAGCAAGGCCAATGACAGTGAAAAGAACATGAGCTCAACACCGAAGCATGTCAAAATAACATCTGCCAGTGAAAGGCACACCCCCAGACACTCTAGGCAAAGTGTTCCTGTAACTGCCAAAACCTGACACAAATAGGTGTCTGCTCAAAAAGAAAGATCCAAATATGAGACTTAGCTCATAAGCATCCTGTGAACCAAGAGTACATCAATGCATATCCATAAAGATCGGAGTATGATCCCAAAGTCTCAATGCGTATGTAGCTGCTCAAGACATAAACTGCTCCAAATACATGTAAGTGCTCCAATAGCATGCAACTGTCAAAGGTCAAGCAAGCATGTAAAATGCTCCCATTGGCACAAAAGGCGTACAAAGCAAGCTCAGAAGCTCAAACAACCCAAGAGAAAGCACTAGTGATAAGTGACCCTGTCAATGCATCAAGCGCATCCAAGAGAGCATGACATATATGAAGCACCGGTCGTATTAACCATGAAGCAATACATAAGCCTAAATAAGCTCTTGGTCAACTCAATGACATCCAAATAGCAACCAAGATCAGTGATCAAGTAAGCCGGGAATGCTCAAATACATCCAAATCCAAGCTCCAAATGTCAGTATGGCATACACGAACCAAATAGCATATGTCACGAACCAAAGCATGTAATGCAAAAGCCTAACTGTCAAGCAGAGAGATGAGGCATAGGCGGTCCACGAGCATGCCAAGTCGGTCCAAATGCCAGTGAAGACGGAGCTAATGCGAAGCTCAAAAGCATTCCATAATCTCATACATATGCTCCAAGTCGTCCCCAAATGTCAGAGACATCATGCCAAAGCTCAAAGCATACATCCGGTATCTGTAGGTAAGTGCCAAAGCATGTAAAGTACCTTCAGCCCACTATTATTCCAGCATGTATTTACTGTTCTAAACAGTAGATTTCAGCCCCGAATTCAAGCCAAAATCATGGTCAAACCAAATGCATACATCCCCAATACATCCGGGTAGGAAGTAGACCACATACGGGCATCAAGTAGCTCCAATGGAATGAGGCATAAGCAACAAATGTCAGTGTCAGGGGTGCTGCCCTGTTTCCAGCACTGTTATGCAGTGAATGACAGTTTCAAAACTGAGAATGATCAGCTCCCAACCTCAATGTCAAGCCAAAGCATCAAAATGACATCCAAAAATGGCTCAAATGCCCTCCAAATAGGCCAATGATGAGTGCTCCATGAGCAACAAAGCATTCAGCTGTAAAACGTGGAGATCAAAGTCTAAAAATGGGCGCCATATTCAGTGTGTTGAGGCCTGGAGTGCTGCTTTAATCATGTGCTGAATGTTGAGTGTGGGGGGGCTCAATGATGGCCCAAGGTAGGCACATACCAAGCCATGAAGGCCCAATGCAAAGGGGAGGGAAGATATGATCTATGGAGCTCAAGAAGAGTGGCTGCCCTTTGTTCCTGCCCTGTTTCAAACTGAGAATACACTCAAATGCCTGCAAATGCTGAAGCAATACCTCAAGGGCAAGGCCCTGATGAAGCTCAAGAAGGCCGGGATGGAGCTCGGGAAGTCGGGGAGAGTCGGGAGCTCAAGAGGCCGGCTATGGCTGCCGGGATGGAGACCCAATGCGTGAAGCGAGTCGATGCGAAGGTCGGGAAGCACCGAGTCGAGCTCGAGCAAGAGAATGCCAAGCTCTGATACCAGTTGAAAGGTGAGAAGGATCGAAGCTTGCACGCGAGCTATGGTGGGAGAGCAAGAGCAAGAAAGAGAGAGACAAGAAATGGGAACTCCAACAGTCACAATGTGTGACCGGGCCTTCCTTTATTCAAACTGTCACTAAAAGAATAAAGAATAAAGTGACGTGACGGGGCGCCCGCCACCTGCAGTGTACAGTGGCGGGTACTGTCAGTGTAGTAATACACGGGGCGGCACGGCGGAGGCGCCTTTACCTCCAACAATTATAGCATGGGGTAATGGCTAAAAACTCCCAATATCAGGTCAAGCATGGCCTTATTTGGTCCCATGGCAAGATTGTCATCCCCCACACTTCTCCTTTCACATAGAAGATAATGGGAAGAGATGCATTCTTGCCCCACTGTTGGTCACTTGGGTAATTTCAAAACATATAATAGGATTGCTAAGAGCTTTCATTGGAAAGGCTTATGGAGGGATGTCAAGGATTTTGTGACCAAATATGTTCCGTGCCAACAGAACAAGGACAACATGCTTAGGCCCCTTGGCCTCTTGTAGCCCCTTCCTATCCCAAATGTGGCTCCACTTGGCTAAATTTGCATATAACAACTCCACCCACTCTAGCATCGGGGTTTCCCCTTTTGAGGCATTATATGGCTATAAGGTTCCCCTCCTAAGGTCTTATTCAATGATAAGGTCAACCCTCATGAAACTCTATGTTGATAAGAAAAGAAGGCATTTGAAATTTCAAGAGGGGGAGTTGGTCCTCTTGAAAGTGCCTAAGTCCCGCTACTCTACTATCAAAGAGGGCAGTAGTAACAAGCTGGCCCACCGTTTCTATGGCCCCTATCGGATCCTTAAGAGAGTTGGTGATTTGGTCTATCGATTAGAGCTTCCCTCTGCCACCAAGATTTACAATGTGTTTATGTCAGCTAACTGAAGCCCTTCATTGACACCTCAATGGACTATGTGAAAAAACTTTCCCCCATAGATGAAGAAGGTATCGTTCAGTATATCCTTGAGACAATCATTGGGCAATGAGACAAACACTTAAGATCTTGATCCATCAAGGAGTACCACATCAAATGGCAAGGCCTACCCCCGGAAGAAGCCTCCTGGAACCCATCTATTATTGTCAATGAATTTCCTCACCTCCAAGATGCCCAATGGGCTCAAGACTAGCAACTTATGTCCCCTTTTGACCACATCCTGCTTGCTGATTGCACACTATTTTATACTTGCCCAAATCTCAAACATGTGCTTCCTACATGGGCTAAAAGTATACTCATAAGCTTTGTTTTGAAATGCGACATCCCCCATTTGGGGCATCCTATCAAAAGTTATGGCAATTTTACCTCAACAGGTATGTAATGGATAGCATGCTATCCCTAGTCTTTACCCACCCATTTTCATTGTAATATGGCATAGAGTAGTACTTTGCACCCCAATCCTTAAGCCCACCATCTATTAATCCCCTCCAGTTGTCTTTTGTTTTTTAGGGCAAAATTTTTTAGGGTGGGGATGGATTGTAATAAGTGGGATACATGGGAACCAGGGGTTAGATAATTAGTCACACTAACTAGGGTATATAAGGTGTAAGAGTCTCAATTTAAGACATCTAGTTATTATCAAGAACATACTCTTCACCTTCATCTTAAGCTTCTATGGGTTCCTCCTTTGTTCTCCTCTCTTTTCTGTCTTACTCTCTCCTCTTCTAGTCTTTCTTTCTCTTCTTCCTTCTCTCTTTCTCTCTCTTCAACTCATTCCTCCTCTCTTCTCTCACCTTCATTCATTATAGTGCTGAAGAATAAAGAATGTGGAAATATAAAAAATATATGAATCCAAGTTGACCAGGCTATAGGAGTTCTCACCTAGTAGGAGTTCCTGGTCCAGTTGTCCTAGATCAGGTAGGTGGGTCAGACCACCACTTTGGATGACTTCTTTGATAGTTCTTTTAACCGGTGTGTTGGACTAGTTGGTTCATAGCTAGCTCTTGATCTCTTTGTTAGATTGTGCTTAGCTTATCCTTGGTAGAATTCATGCCTTGATTTTGTCAAGGGGTAGGGTGAGGGCTGTGTATTGTGTTAGGTTGTGTATTTTATGTGAGGCAGCTTGATGCTCTCTATGTTTTCTTTGTGTGCAAATCCATTCATGGGTTTGATAGGTTGAGTCACCCTATCTCGTGGTCACTAATGATGTAAATTTAGGTGCCAAAACTAAATTAGAAAATAGAGCATTTGCAATAAAAATCAAGAGCACCGGATTTTACTAAGGGAAGCCCGTAGCCTAGAATGCATTGGAAGCATCCGTTTGTCAATTAGAGTTCATTAGACATCCCATTTAAAGAGGTGGAACTTTTGCATTACAAGGCATCTATTTGATCCAGAAGCTGAAAATAGCATCGAGGAGGCTAAGCTAGTAGAAAATGATGCTAGGAACACATATGTGTTTTCAGATCTTGAATCCAAGTTCGTTTGGGCCTCTAATTTTAGCCGAACCACTTGCATGGATAGTGTAAACCTATGAAGCATGAACTA
This sequence comes from Lygodium microphyllum, assembly GCF_053477565.2. Lineage (NCBI taxonomy): Eukaryota > Viridiplantae > Streptophyta > Polypodiopsida > Schizaeales > Lygodiaceae > Lygodium > Lygodium microphyllum. Next base: position 39,649,197 of record NC_141157.1, on the reverse strand, counting down.
GATAAGCTGATAATTAAGTAGCTAATGGGGATTAAAAGAGGAGAAGCGCAAAAAACTCAACATGAAGGGGGGGAGGGGAGGGAGGTGCATTTTTTAGGGCACCCCCTCATGGCCTAAAAAATTGGATTTGGCAATCTATCAAATTAGGAAGAGCAACCTTGTCCATGAGACCTTGCAAAATTTTGCCTCAAATCACTGCAACAAGCACGATAAATGATGCACCATGCTGAAAGTTAGAGAATCAATCTTTTTTTCTCCTCTTTCTCTCTAGTCATAATTGTTGTTTCATATGGGCTGAGAGGATGAGAGGGAAGGGGTGTCGGATTGTGAAAGATGCAAGAAATGGAGCAAGGGAGCATGAAGGTGGTTGGTAGCGACTGTGTGGAGCATCAACGAGTGGCTTAAGCATATTTGAAATCATGAAAAATTAAGTAGTTTTCTTGCGGTAAGTCATAGTTTTAAAGGAAATTCAATTCTATTATTATTTTCATCATGAAATTGAGATGCATATGGGTTGAAATTCGACATGGAAGTGATATGTGTTGTGTCCAAGGGCTACAAGTCAAAATCTCAATATAAATTAATTATCTAATACACACAAAACATGTAAAATTGAGAAATATAATAATAATTGATAGAAACGGTGGAAAGTAATGTTGTATAGGGATGAAATAGTAGTATTCTAGTTGCCATGGTTGGTCTTGCTACTATATGATTAGAAAGTACAAAATAATGAGTATTTATAATAGAAATAATTAAGAAAAATAGTAAAAAATAGTAAAAAATGAGAAAAATATTTTTTAAATCCAAGAAAATAGAAAAAAATAGAACATGTTCACATGTATGGTGGGCTATGGGGTATGAGATTTAGTCTCAGTCTACACCCATTTGCATGTTAAAGTGCCCGTTTAGGGGGTGTTTCTATGAAAAACAACACATAGTATAGAGAACACTCCACATAATGAATAAATATCAAACGAGGACTGAAATGCTAAGTTTTTGTATTTAAAAAAATAATGTTTATACATTGAAGTATAGCGTTTAGGTCTCCTTGAATATCTAAAGGAGCGGAGGTATGGTTAGCCCGGTGTTCTATCTTCTCTCAATGCTGCACTTCGTTAGGGAACAACATGGAAAGAATGTCTTTGCATAACACATGGCTAATTGTAATTTGGAAAATTTTTGAACATGCTAGGATATTCCACACTATGTGTGCATTAAACATGGTATCAATAATCAACTCTTGGATATATAGCACATGTGTTTCACGTTATTGGCCTACACTTGAGCAAAAGGGGTTTCCCTTAATGTAGGTTAGATTGGTTATTCAGGGGACAGTTGTGTGAGGAAATAAATATATCTCCTGAAGCGTGAAATATCAAAAGAGGGGACTATGTTTCCTTATTCTTTATCTGTGAGATGGTGCATTCTTGGGCTAATCCCTAGGATGTAGGAGAGCCGTAGGGGTCATAACCGTAGGGGTCATAGCATTTAGGTGCCCTTTGTATGTGTAAATCGAGGTGAGGTAGTCACCTATATATGGGAAGCTCCCTGTGCTTGCAGTTGGGATGGGCAAAATGTTGGACTATAATTTTTGACACTCATGTCTACAAACACAGTATTTAGATAGATCAGTTTTTGTATTATCTAGATGCTCCTAGTCGTGAGGGGCCATAAGGGTGTTCGGAGAGTGTAGGAGCCTTTGAATAGAGCCTTGGATCCAGTGTCAGCCCATTTTTGGTCTTGACATCGAGCCTTTCCACCTCTAGCTCTTTGACTAGAGTAAGAGATGGATCTATGCTTTAAGAGGTACTTGAACTTGTATTCAATACAAGTTTGACTACTTCTACAAACAACTCATCCCAATCAGGGGGATCTAGTCATACATCAAATGATGTGACAAAAGCTACCTAAGCCGTTCAAACTGATTGCAACGATGTCATCATCCTCAAAATTTAAACGAATAGAAGCAAGTTGATCTACAATGGCTTTGATTTCTGTGGTACAAGCTTGTATGCTTTTGTCATTTCTTGACATGCTATTGAGCTGCTGATTTAGCTGAATTTTCCTTGCATGAGTTACATTGTCATAATTGCACATAAGTATGTCCCATGCATCATTTGGAGACCAATAATTAGTGATCTACATAGCCTGCATTTGAGATGCATAATGAGAATCAATGCAAGACTTTATTGGCTCTTTTGTCCACTATCTATGAGCCCTTAACTGCTTAGCAATAGGACTCCTCTATGGTAGTTTCAATTAATCTTTATCTCTTATACATGGATCCCAATAACCTCTTCCAATTAGGAAGTTTTGCATTTTAAACTTCCATAGAGCAAAGTTCTTATTATCTAGTTTCTCCCCCACAATCTGTATAATGTTATTAGTACCTATTGCATTTGCCATAATGCTATAATCACCAATTCAAGACAATGCAATGTCTTTTCACTTAGGCAATAGAAATGCCTTCAAACAATTACAAAACCCTATCACCACGAAAAGCAAGATTTCAGAAGTGTCAACTGCTCAAGACATGTATGATCAAGTAAGCTGGCTGTATGGGGAGCCAAAGGAAGTCTTGGCTGAAGGTAGTGACCTTGAGGGTCTATTCAAAATTGATATGGCCTCCATTCCATCCTGACATACTGCTATAATGCACTATCTATCCATAGGAGAGGTTAGAGCTGCTTTGTCGAAGACTAAAAAGAGAAAAATTAGGCAATGAGCCTTGAAATTTACCTTGATTGTAGGAATACTATATTGATAAGGGGCTGATGATGTTTTGTCGATGTGTTATGCCTGATGAGGTTCCATTTATCTTGTAAGAATGCCATGAATCCACTTGTGGGGGGCACTTTGTTGGATGGTTGACTGCACAGAAAGCTTTGAGAGCTAGATATTGGTGGGGCCATCTATTTTCCAAGATGCATTTGCGTACGTTAAGTGATGTGATATATCTGGGAGAAATGACAGTAGGAAGAATATGACTCACCCCTTGACTCCTATTATGGCTATATTATCATTTGAGAATTGGGGTATTGATTTTGTTGGATCTATACATCATTTGTTAACTACACAAAAGCATTGTATCATTGTCACAACAAAGTATTTCACGAAGTGGGTTGAAGCTTGCACTATGATAAAGGAGAATGCCAAGAAAACATCTAGTTTTATTTTGAAGTAAATTATTTGCCATTTTGGCCCACTTAAGGTAGGAAGAATATGAAGCACCCCATGACTCCTATTATGGCTATATTACCATTTGAGAATTGGGGTATTGATTTTGTTAGATCTATACATCCTTCTTTAACTACATAAAAGCATTGTATCATTGTCACAACAAAGTATTTCATGAAGTGGGTTGAAGCCTACACTACGATGAAGGAGAATGACAAGAAAACATCTAGTTTTATTTTGGAGCAAATTATTTGCCATTTTGGTCCACCTAAGAAGCTTGTGTCTAACCGTGGGACACATTTTTCGAATAAAGTGATTGAGGCTTTGATATAAGCACTAAAGATAAAACATAAAAAGACCACACCTTACAACCCCTAAGCTAATGGGCAAGTAGAGAGTACTAGTAAGTAGGTTGTGGGGATTTTATCCAAGATAGTATTCAAAAGTAAGCCTGATTGGGATAAGAAGTTGTATGTGGTTGTTTGGGCTTATAATACAACAGACAAAAGAGCTACACGCTACACTCCTTTTAAATTAGTATATGTGGAGAAGAGTGTGTTTTACCCTTGGAGATTGAGCTGCCTACAATAAGGTTCACTCTAAATCATTCCTTAGGAGAAGTGGAAGCGTTACATGAAAGGTTCATTTCACTTGCACATCTTGATGGGATCAGATTTCAAGCTTTGTTACACAAGGAAGTAGGGAAAAAACAAATAAAAATACTTCATGACCTTTGGGCTAAGAAGTATAAGTTTGCTAAGGATCAACTTGTTTTATATTATGATGCCCATCGTGAGCTATTTCCAAGCAAGTTGAAACCCAAATCGGATGGTCCTTATTATAAAATTGTTCGTACATGGAAGAATGGCTTTATAGTCCTTTTAGATGATTTACAATGGGTCAAGTTCAAAACTAAAGTAAATTTCAATAAATTGGACTTGATTATGTATAGGAATTGATGTCAGACTCGGTGCCTTTGCAAGTCCTTCAAGATCTATCTTAAACTTGTAGAGGGTACCAAGGCAATTGGATGGGAAAATTTATTCCTTATCTTGAGCACCCATATTTAGAGCAACATTACCACTAAGGCAAAGTGATTTGATGGAGTAAGGGTTATCACATTATTGAGTGGTGAGACTAATCTTTTACATGGGATATTCAAGTCTATTGCCACCATTGTCACAGGGTTCTTACTAGTGTCCCTATTGAGTTTAGTGAGAAATGAGAGGTTGTACCTATCTTACACCCTCTCTCTTGATTAGACTTTGATTATCATAAGTATGAGTAGGCTAGTTGCCATAATAGGTTGTATCAATGAAGCCAAGGTTTACACATTATATTTTGATAGAGCTTCTCAAGGACTTACTAAGCATGCAAGTGTTGGGGTTGTCATTAAAGATTCCCATTGTCGAGTAGTTCTAAAAATGGAAGTGTTGGGGTTGAATCTAGCTAGACACCTTGTGGTATTCACCAATTATTGGTAAAAGATGACTCGTAGTTAGTGATCGATCAATTGAATGGGACATGTAGTGTGAGAGATCCAATTCTAAGAACATATGTGTTATGAGCTAGGTAGCGATTGAACATCTTCCTATTTTATCATGGATGAATTGAATCATTCAACGGCATATTGGTCAAACACCCCTTGTTATTTATGCAGGGGGTTAGCTAATAGTTTGATACATTTAGTGTAGAGCCTAAGTAGCCCACCCCCTCGGTCTAGTTTTGTTTTCAGCAGTAGAACGTGGAATGGTGTGGTGTATGGTCATATTCTTGTTAGGCTAGGAGGACTGTTCTTGTTGGATTTAATGTTGATTTTGTTGACAAGAGGGCTAGTTGTTTTGCAGTGAAATGGTTTATCTCATTAGGCCAAGAGGGCCATTTGTTTATTTGGTGTGGGTGCAGTTAATGGTTTTTTATTTTAGTACCATACTAAACAGATTTGATGGAGACTTGGAGAGAGCCGCATGCTGTGCCAAAGCTTCTTGTGGCCAAGTCCAGGTGATATCCTTCCTTTATGAGTTCTTTTCTTTTATGCTTTGTGTGTGTGTGTGTGTGTGTGTGTGTGTGTATGGGAAATATTTTTCTCTTTTTTTTAATGAGGAACCAACATTCAAGGCATGAAGTCCCATAGTTAGGTTGGGTGTGTTTGGGGATGTTTGTCTGCCTCCTATAAAGACATTGTCGGGCACTCTAAGAGCTATTTTATAGAGTAGTCCTATTGACCCTATTTTGCTAGCCTGCCAAGTAGCTATTTCTAGGAATCCTTGTTAGTTGTGAGGTAGATAGAGAAGCCTGCCAAATAAAAGAAAGAGAAGAAATAACGAATATATTTGAAATATATAAAATACAGAGGTGTATATAATAAGCAAATAAAGAAAGAAAAATTCCAAGACTAAATGATCATTGCCTTGCAAAGGCTTGGTAGTTTCCTAGGGATGAGTTAGATCTAGAGCCAATGCCTTGTCTTCTTGGGTGTGACATTTAGTTGGAAAAAAACTTAAGGATGGTTAGAGCGAAAATAAAAGGGAGCAGAAGAAGAAAAGGATTTAGTGTCGCCTTACGAGGGCTCGGTAGGTTCTTGGATATCGAAACATGACTTGATGCTGATGTCCTATTCTCCTTGGATCAGAACTCACTCGGCTTCCTCCTTTTCACACACCCAAGTATAAAATACTGAAGAAAAATGTGGTCAAATGAAAACTATATGGACCAGACTATAGGAGTCCTCACTTAGTAGGAATTCCTAGTCTAGTTGCCCTAAGTTAGGTGGGCAGGTCAGACGTTAGGATGAATTCGTTGATAGTTTTTTTTTGTCAGTGTCAGTGTTGGAGCAGTTGGTTAGCGACTAGCTCTAGATCTCTATTAGATTATGCTTAGCCTATTCTTCTTTGTAGCACCTTGCTACCTTGATGCTTTTTATAGTTTTTGTATGTGCAAATCAGTTCGCGGGCTGAGTTGCCCTATCCCGTGGTTGCCAATGAGAGCAGATTTTAAAGTCAGGGTTTAAGTGTAAAAAAATCCCAAGACCTCTACAAGAGGGATTTTTAGTGCAAAGTGAAATGGTTTTAGATCAAGGAGTTGGAGTTGTCCTAGATGCATTTTGATGCTAGGAATCCAATGCAAGCATTTGTTCATCAAAATCAAAGTCCGTTTCAACCTCCATTTAATGGCCACAAGATTTGGCATTATGAAGTAGCTACTAGATCCAAAAGTAAAAAAGCATATGAGGAGACTAGGGTGATAGATTTTAATGCTAGAAAGCCACTTGTCCAGTCGGATCGCAATTTTGAGATTGCTTGCTCCCTCAATCAAGTTAGAACCACTTTGGGTCAAGTGTGAAAGTACCAAAATGAACTAGTTATTTGGTGGTTTAGTGTAAAGATTGATTAAGGAAGGGCTAAAACATGAAATATGAAACAACATGGGAGGGGGAGTGCATTTTTCTTGTCATCTCCTCCATTCCCCCAAAAATGGTATTTTCGGACCTGCAATCTTTCACCTGCTGCTCCTAGGTATTGGCTGCACCAATTTTTCACTATCAAATGCTTCGATTATAATGAGAAATGATGTAGTATTCAACAAGATAAAAAACCAATCATTCTCTCTCTTGTTTTTCTCTCCTCCTTGTTCCTTGTTCATATGGCTATTCATGAGAGAGAGAGAGGGAGGACTGATTTGACACATCAGTGAGATGGACGATGGTTCGGAAGCGTAAAGGGATGTAGATTGAGTTTATGGTTGGAAAATTGCGTCAATGACTCCTTTTCCTTGAATTACGAGACGTTCATATGCGAATTTTCAAGTAAGTGACCATTATTTAATTTTCATGATGAATCATTAGTGCATATGATGAGAAAATGGTTGCAAATGATTGAAACATGTTTAATGATGTCTACCATATCAAAAATTCATTCATTTTCCTTTTTTCATATTAAAAATGATAAAATCAAAAAATCCAAAACACGGGATTTAATGAAAAATGGGGCCCTTTTTTGGGTTTTGAGGGATCAAATGATGTTCATATGGAATGAAATTCATTACACTGATAGGTTACACTTCTCTTAAGTCATAAAAGTCAAGAAGCACAGAAAAAATAATAATCTATGTTTAAATAAATAATAAAATTTACAAAAAATATTTAAAAGAAGAAAAAATTATAGAAAAATACTCTTTTTCTAAGCTACATGTTCCAGGAGATATTTTTGTTTCCTCACTTAATTGGTCCCTAAAGAAAGTTGTACTATTCTATAGAGCTAAGGGATCCTCACACTCTTATCTTGTTGGTCAATAGTTTTAGCAACCAATTGCAATGCATTTAGGAGACTTTCTCTTTCTTCATACCATGTATAAAAATGCAAATGCATGGTGTAATGCCATATAGTGCTCAAACAAATTAACCACAAATCAATTAGCGTGTTGTGTGAAAAATATTCTTTCAATTATTTCCTTTTTAACAAAGTGTTGTGTTGCTTAAAAATAATATAAGACGAATTCATGCTATTTTCCCTTTAAACTTAAATGAAGCGAGTATTATATGTCATAAAATGCATGAAAATTGAAATTTAATTGATACTTAACTTTCCACAATCCCTTTTCCCCAATCGCTTAGATTTTGCAATCGTGCACTTGTTTAAAAGGACTTTTTGTGTCATTTTTTAATGTAGAAAAGCGATAAACACACACTTTTACATAAAGATAGAGGTAGGCTGAGGCAAATCCCCATGCCCTACCTTGAACATACATCCACACATGTATACCTAATTTATTGTAGATTTTTACGTACAAAATATAAAATTTTCATTAACAATATATTTTAATATTAATTGATATTTTTGATTTTTGGATTTATAAAACTCATTTGATTGTGATTGAGTATTATACTTAATATAAGTCTATAAAGACACCATAAAAACCCATGAAAGTATCATTTTTCTACTAAATCCAGCATTGTAAGTTTTACGGTTTTGATTTTCATTATGTGAATTCCTCAAAATTACTTATTATTCTATAGTTTTAAACATATTCAAGAATATGTAACCATTTCTAATCATTTTTCATAATAAGAACGAGAGATTCATCATTAAATTCAATAAAATATGCTTATGCTATAAATTGCATGTGTATCGCATCATATTTTGAAAATGAGAAGCTGTTGACACTCTTTTCTATAGATGTTGATGCCTTTTTGCACTTCGTTGATCCATTTCTCGCATCTTGTCATGAATTGGCATCCATTTTTTCTTATCCTCTTAGCCCTTATGAACACTGTTTATAGCGAGAGAGCGAATGATTGAAATTTAAACCTTTTATTTACTATATCAAATCATATGTGTCTAGAGTAATACGAAGTAAAGAATTCAAGGATCCCAGTCCTAGGAGAAGGAGACATGATTCCAACAATTGCAAACTCTCAAAAATCCCCAAAAAATGGCTCCAAAATGGGCTCCAATGCTTCAAGAATGGGTCCAAATTGGGTCCTAAAATCCAGCTCTCACTTTTGCTGACATTGATACTATCACTATGCCCCTAGGGAAAACTGGAATTCGAGTTTAGGTGTTGGGAATACTTTGACACTGACAAATGGAGGTCAAATGACGCCCATGGTGAGTACTTCCAATGGGAGAGGAAGCATGATTCAGAATGTGCCCATGTTGCCAGCTCCTCCCAGTGTCACCATGCTTATGGCTAGTCAAATGGCTCCACCAAGCATTGGAGGCCAAATAATAAATCCTAATGTTGTTCTGGGGAGTCACTAGCCAATTCCCAATCAAGTGGTTAGGCTAATAGAATGACACGTAGATGATTGCGGCTATGAGTCAAGTGCCTCGAATGTCCATTGGCGAAGTTAAGGATATGATAAAGCACTATACTAACATGATCACCGAACAATATAGTCAAATAGTTGTTGATGTCAATTTCCTTAAGAATTAGCATAATTTGATAGGGAGTTGATGCCCTGAAGAGGGTGGCCCCTCAAGATTCAACTGTAAGTGGTGTGGCGGCCAATATTTCCATACGAATTATCCAAATGTTAAATGTGACATATGCGGGAAGTTTGGCCACCTAGCTAGTACCAATGGAGAAAGATTAGTTCGCTCCAGCAAGGAAGTAAATATCCAAGTACGAATAACTATTGAGCACAAGGGAATAATCTCTAGCAAGATGAGAGACCAAAACAAATACTACAAAGAGGGAAGGCTATTGTAGAGAAACTGCCTAGTGAAAGTGGAGTTAGCCTTATTGAATCCATTTGTGTCAATGACACTGAAGCTTCTAATCTACGGGTCATTGCAAGAGGTAAAAAGGGTAAAGACGTTGACAAAGATAAGGTAAAACTTGTCAAGGGAAACCCTGAGCAAGATGATAAGGGGATGCAAGTTCTTAACCCTAATATGGAAGGTTGACCTATAAAGGCTGTAGATGGATAGACCCCAATAAAGTGTTGCCAAAGAAGAAGGAAAAAGCCAAGAAGGAGGCTTCAAAGCCTATTCAAAGACCGAAAGAGAGAATGGTCTAGTAGGAAAAGACAGTTCTTGCTAGCTATCATGAATTCGATTTAGCGAGTTCTCTTTGCGAAGTTAAGCTAGACATAAACGTCTTGTAGTTAATTAAGTTGTCTCCAAGAGTGTGTAAAGAGTTTAAGAAGATTCTTCGCACTAGGTATATTGTGGAGCCCTTGAGAATAGCACGGGTAGGAGATGATTGGTTTGAGCATGCTCAAAAGCATTGTCCAAGGGTAGCAACATATGTTGATGGATTATTAGTGGATCATGCTATTGTGGATATGGGATCCTCTGTCAACATTGTGAGTTTGAAATTGATGGAGAGGCTAGGGTTAGAAATAAAAAAAGATGCCTCCACGATTCTCCAAATGGTAGATGACAGTTTAAGACAACTCGAACGTTGCATTACTAAAGTCAATGTGACTATCACTAATGTGGAATACATTTTGGATTTTAGGGTGATTAGGTTCACATGGCAGCCTAGCTATCAAGTAGTACTAGATAGGCCATGGATCTTACAAGTGGACTGTCAAGTTGATATACCCACTAGTCGGTTGATCTTTGGTAGAGGTGCTAGATGTGTACTAGTAGATGCCTACCGTGAATCTCCTCAAAGTGAGAGAGTTTCTTTATCCTCTATAGAGATAGATACATTGGAGGATACAGCTAGTAGTGAGACATGATCAAGTGACGAATCCAATGAGGGGTCCATTATAGAGGATATTTATCAAGTAACTTTGAATGAGCCAATAGAGGCCGAGGAGAGGATAAGAGATGTGGATGTAATTGAGCTAGACCTTGGTACGATGAATGATTCACAGCCAGTCAAATTAGGGTCTATGCTCAGTTTGGAAAAAAGAAAGGACTGTGTGTTCCTAATTCAAGAACTCCACGACATCTTTGCTTGGAGTTATGATGAGCTAAGAGGTATTCCTCCTAGCCTGATTGTTCATACCATTCCCCTAAAGGAAGGTAGCCATCCTATACGACAAAAAGTAAGGCATATGCTTTTTGAATTAAGGGACACGTGCTATTTGAGGAGTTGACAAAACTATGGAAAGTTGGCTTGATATTCCCGGTTCAACACACAGAATGGTGTTCACTAGTTGTTATTAGAAAGCAGAATAATAATAAGCTTCGACTTTGTGTAGATTTTAGAGAGCTTAATAAGTAGACGGTTAAGGATTACTATATGTTACCATTTATTGATTAGATTTTAGATTAATTAGTGGGTAGGAAAATCTATTCATTTATGGATTGCTTTGTTGGATACAACCAAATGGCTATTGCGAAGGAAGATAAGCTGAAAACAATGTTTATCACTATCTTCAGTACCTTTGTGTATCATGTGATGGCCTTTGGGTTATGCAATTCACCTGGTTCTTAGCAATGTACAGTTGATAAGACTTTTGGTGACATCTCCCCAAAGAAGTTAAAGGTCTTCATCGATGATCTAGGGGTAGCCACCACAAGGGAAAGACTACTGATAATTTAAAGAAAATGTTTTGAGTGTTTTAGACAGTTTTGCATTGCTCTTAAACCACGAAAGTGCATCTTTGGGGTGCTCTATGGGTTGTTATTGGGCCATGTGGTTAGCTTAGTTGGTATTGCAATTGACCTTAAAAAGACAAAGGTTATAGTCTCTATGAGTCCGCCACACACTCTCAAAGAGGTTCACAACTTTTTGTCATCGTGGGATATTATCGAAGATTTATCAATGCATTGGCAAAAAGAGTATTGCCATTGATGAACTTGTTATCTTTTAATTGTTTGTTTAATTGGAGTGAAGATTGTCAAGTATCCTTCGAGGATGTGAAGCAGGAACTAGCTAAAGCACCAATCCTAGAAGAACCCAAAAGTGGTGAAGTCTTTTCTTGCACAGTATCAGCTGTTGTTTAGCCCAAATTTGGGAAGAGAAATGGTATTATCCAATAGCCTTTGCTAGTTATAAATTGGGTATATCTGAAGTCAACTATACTTATATGGAGAAATTGTGCCTTGTAATGGTTTTTGTAACAAAGAAATTTAGGCTCTACATTCTCTATGAGAAGGTGGTATTCTTTACGAAGGCAGAGGGACTTAGACTATTGAAGAAACAAGTTGTAGCTGCCTGATCATTTAGCAAAGTGGTTAATTACTCTGCAGGAGTTCGATTATGAGATTAGGAGCAAGCCACTGAAGTTGCAAGGTATTGTGGAATGCCTTGTGGATTTCAGGGAGCCAAATGAAATTCTGGCTAAAAGAAGTGATACCAAAGGTTTATTTGAAATTGGTATAGCTTCCTTCCCTTCCTGGTATATATAGCCATAACGCATTATCTATCTACAGGGGGATTTGGGGTTGCTCTATGAAAGTCTGAGAAGAGAAGATTAAGCTACAAGCACTGCACTTTTCAATTATAGTAGTTGTCTTGTATTGGAAAAGGAGTGGATGAGATTTATTGCCATTGCGTAGTAGTACCTGATGAGCTACCATTTATTCTAGAGGAATGCCATGACTTAGCATGTGGGAGACATTTTGCTGGACAGCTTACTGCCCAAAAAGCTCTCCGTGTTGGATATTGGTGGCCATCGATCTTGTAGGATGCTTTCAATTATATTAAGTGCTATGATGTCTACCAAAGAGAATATGCCAGGGAGAATCGTAAGCGACCTCTAAACCTTATTTTAGTTATGTTACCTTTCAAAAAATGGGGTGTCAATTTTGTTGGACCAATATACCCTTCATCAACTATGTGGAAGTGTTATATTATTGTAGCGACAGGGACTACTTTACAAAGTGGTCTGAAGCTCGAGCAACGATGAAGGATAAAGCTAAGGAGATGGCTGGTTTCATTGTGGAGCAAATGATTTGAGGGTTTGGTCCACCTGAGGAGATAGTGTCTGATCGAGGGACACACTTCCTGAGGAATAAGGTTATAGTAGCCTTGATGGAAGGTCTGAAGATTAAACACAATAAACTACCCTATATAATCCGCAAAGCAAATGGTCAAGTTGAGAGTATGAATAAACAACTTGTAGGGATATTATCTAAGATAGTGTCTGAAAGTAAGTGAGATTGGGATAAGAAATTGTATGTGGCGGTTTAGGCTTACAATATGACATTCAAGAGAGCTAAATGCCACACCCCGTTCAAGCTGATGTATGGGGAAGAGTGTGTCTTATAAAGATCCTCACAAAATTAACAAACAAAAAAGAGAAAATGTGGGATTTTATTGTAAAGGACAAATTTTAGGGTTCAAAATAAAAGATAAAAAACAATGTGCAAAAATTTAACATGTGTATACTACAAAGGATCTTCACTTGGCACCTTCCATGGAGCAACACACTTCCTACCTCATTGTAAGGTAATGAAACTTACTTTTTAAGGAACATTACTATCTTGTAGGAATTTTTACTTTAGTTTATATGGTTTTATTTGAGCATGTAGACTAAGTTTTAGATTGTGAAAATGTGTTTCCATCCACAAGTATGTAGACTAAGTTTTAGTTTGTGTAGATTTGTTTATATCCATAAGTAGGGAATGGTAGCGCCACTGGAGTCATTGACAAGTATATTCCATGTCATGCATGATGAATTCAAAAACCTTATTTATCTTGATTACCCATCATCTTTCTTCATTGAAAATGATCTATATTTTGTATTTGCATCATATGATGTTCCACCAAAAACACAAGTTTTGCAAGGTTGGAAGAGCTTCCTTCACTTGATCTCAATGGACTAACATATAATCTAGACAATGAAACCATCCAAGGCTTCAAGTTAGAGATTATTGAAAATATTCAAAATTCCATGAAGATTGGGAGGACATCAAGGAGAGTAGTTTATCTTGGTTCATCATAGTTCATGTTTTTGGATCAATATTTCAAGGAACATGTTTGCATAGAAGAAAAATAATGTGGTTGGTTAAGAGAATGCCATCTAACACAGTAATTAAAATATTCAGAAGAAAATTGTTGTTGGTTGAGAAAGTACATAATAATTAAAATATTCAAAAAAATTATTGTTTGTTGAGAAAGTACACAAGGATGATTTGTTTCTCTATAGATGTTTAGGGAAACTTCGTACCTTGTTATATAACATTATTAGGAAAACACTACATCTTTCTTTCTAGTATAGGAGATGGAAGAAGATAAAAGGTGCATGGATACCTTTGGACTTCGAGGAAAGCAATGATCACTCTATAGTGACTATCTACTTGGAGAATGAGGATTGAAAGTGTTTATCACACTAAACAAGAAACGGACATTGATGGATGTCAAAGAAGCACTCTAAAGCCTGTCGACAACCATGCATATAGGATCTCAATTTGAGATAAATTGCGAGTTGATTGGAAAAAGGATAGAAAGAGGGTGTACATGTGATGAGCTACCATAGGAGGGCATTGTAAGATTTTCAAAGCCTTGAACTTACCACTTTTATAAATCTTTTTCCATTTTCCTTTGAAGTGCAAAGAAAACTAGCATTCTTAGAATGACATCTTCCCTTGCACATAACTAAACTTACAATCATAATAAAGAGAGTTTAAAAAAACTAAAATTTCACAAGAAAATAATCAATAAATGACAAAAAATCATTGAGTTAGTATTGAATTTTTTAAATATAAGAAATTATCTATATTTATAAGGGCCTTATTTGATACATCCTCCTTTGGGATATTCCTAGATGTTTAAGTAGATGCACTAGTCTCTAGCTATTTTTTTGGTGTCCTAGGAGATCTTGTAGGGGAGGCCTAAGCTCCAATTTCTCTTTGTGGGGTCTTAAGTGGGATATTATATGATCCTTCTAGTGCCCTTTGAGAGGTCTTGTCATAGCCCTCTATTGGGAAATTTGTGGTGGCCTTTGAGCAATTTTCCTTGGACTTATTCTTTGTAGCTCCCCTTCAAGAGTTTTCCTAGTAGTCCTTTCTTGCGCAGGCATTGGGCCAATATCATAACCATGACTCTATTCCTTGTTGGCTCTTTTCTTGGTTACGCCAACCATTTTCTCAATGGTCCTCTGACTCCTCTTGGCAAATGTAGGATCCTTAGTCTTGCTTGTAGATGCATGATGCTTAGCTATTGTAGATGGCATCTTGGCAATTGGCTCCTTGGTAGGTGGCTTCTTGGTTGTGGCTAGCTTCTTAGAGTTGCAATTTGTTTCTTGGTTTCTTTGCACCAGTTTCCTTCTTGGTTATAGATGGCTTCTTGGTTGCAACTGGCTTACTAGCTATGGGAATTCTTTGAAGTTTTAGAGAATCTTGGTTAGCAAGGAGTTGAACATGTATTTCAAGAAGAACTTTGATTACCGATTCCCTTACCAGTCAAACAAAATCTTCTTTGTGGCAATCTCATATAAACTACAAACATAATATGATGAATATGAGAAATAATAGAAATATTTTTATCTTATGCTAAGAAACTAGAAACATACAATTATGGATTTATTCTCAAGCATGAACTTGCTTAAAGAAATATCCATGAATTCGCAATTACATTCCATCCACAAGGGGAGGTGTTTGACCATTGAGGGACTTATAGATTGTAAACATAAGTCTCCTTATCCTTTTTTCACATTGGAAAATGTTCTCAAGAGTAGCAAATAATTTTATTGAAAACCAATAGAGTATGCTTGTGACAATCATTTGAAGTTTATGTGGAATACACCACTAACAAAAAATTCAATTCATACTTATAGTTTAACATCCCATGGAAACCATTGAGGGAATTCATAACTCAAATTTTCCTAAAGTTGAGGTCCAAACTTTTTGATCTTGTTAGGTGGGAGTGTTACACCTAGATGCAATGAGATTAGACATATTATTAGAAAATTGATGACAAGAAGAGGTAATTATAAAATGCAAGTGGTCATTCTGAAGGTGGCTAATTGTCTTTGTGTGCCTTGTAGGGTTTGAGTTCTTTTTTGGTCCAAAAACCATTTTGCATGAAAAACAAGCAATGTAGATTATAGAAGTGAAAAATCAAGGATAAAATGGAATATAGCAATGGATTAACATACCTTTGAAGAACTAGGATTGTCGTGTCATTTATCTTTTTCCTGTGAAGAATATTGTGTCCTCAGGTGACATAGAGAGGTATTGTTGATATTTCTCCCCTTCAACATTAACAATAACTTGCACTAGAATCTCATTTAGCTTTTTATTATTTTCCTTCTTTAGATCCAGAAGCATATTTAACAAATTTTCTTCCTCTCATTCTTTATCATCTCCTTGATTATATTGTTGACCCTCGTTATTAGAAAAATTGTCCTCTTGTTCTCCATTTGCAAACCTATCATTTTCATCTTCCTTATCAATAAACTCCTCCTTTTGACACTTTTCTTAATCTTTGCTAGAAGTCACCTCTTCAATATGCACATCTCTATGAAAGGACTTCTTGGATTCCATGGACCTTCTAGTAAAATCAATGTTTAGTATTTCATAGGCCTTTCTATTAGCTATGTGAGTTGGCATAAGCAATTGGTCGAATCTATATCTATCAACTTGGCAATATACATATGCTTATCCATGATTGTGACTTTGTGTGCATGTGTGGCATGAAAGTAGCTATGTCCTCAATCAAGTAGTCCTCAATAGATTCTTGAAGACATGCTAGAGCACAACTTTGCCACCTAGCTCTTAAGGTTGTATCTATCACAAATGTCCTTCACAAGTCTAAGGTAAGGAACCTTGGGATGAGCTTGTCAAAGGACTTCTGTTTTCATGATTAGAATCATATTAGGCAAAAATGATGGATGTCTACATCCATCCATTAACTAAATAATATGAGGTCTAAACAATCTAAAATTATTATGAAAACCCTTACTATAGGCATAACCAACAAAAAGTTAGGATTATCCACACATGTTAAGGCACAAACAATAGTGAAAGCATGGGTCACAATAATTTTATCAAAGAATTGAGTAATGAAATTTTCTACGTGGTTTACTCCAACCTCTAAATTGGAGAGGTAGACTTTTACAAAAGGTATAAGTATCCTTTTATCATTAGAAAAATAAAATACTACTTGAGGACTAGTTGGTTACTACCTTGGGTTTGAAATTTTAGCTGCGGTATATGCCCCAAAGTTTATAAAAGCTTTTACTCATGTTAAGATGATAGGCATGTTTGAGCAATTTGTGCTCCCCCAAGGGCAACTATTGGGACTCAATCGATTTTGTTTCGCCTTAGAGCACTTGACCATCATCTAGGCTAGAAGGTCTCGTACAAAAGGTTCCCTCCTATGGCAACACAAAACTAGGGGGCTCTGATCGAAAATGGTAATTACACAATTGGTTCTACAATGGAGAAATAATGTGTATGTGTAGGATGTGATGAGCATCAAGAGCCCAAAATTTTTGGGCTAGATATTGCTCTTATGAAGAAGAAAGCAGAATTTTACAATTTTCTTTATGAGTAGAAATCCAGTGTAGCTATTATAAATATTAATACAAATGTTATGAAAGAATTGTCTTTGCTCTTTTTGTATTGTGCTTTAAGAAGACATGAAATGAACCCATTGATAATGATAAATAATGAAGTTGCTTTTGAACATCAAATAGTGTGTGTTAGTGTGCTATGTTTAGAAACCTAAAGAAAACCGTGTTCACATGAAAAGTGGACAATCATATTTTCCCAATGAAAAATGACTGATGGTTGGGTGGACCCTATAAGTTGCATACTTTCCAAATATGGAAAAATTTAGTGCGAGAGCTAGTTGCTGACTTTTCCTAGGGCTTGTTGTCTTAGAACACAATCAAGCACTATTTTAGGGAAACAAAGATGAGATTTGTCCTTGTGAATAGAGGGGTAGAGTCCATCTCCCCCTCCTCTCTCATTGACTATGAACCAAGTGTGGTGATTAACTCGTTCTTGATCTCAAATGCTTACAAAGTGATCATCCTGACTAAGTACTAGAATGCTAATAGAGACTGTTAGGTCTTAGGAACCCTCAGGTTGATCCGTGTGGATTGAGGTCAATCACTTCATTATGAGATAGACCAAGGGTTGCCTAGTTAGACTAATGTTTGATTATTCCTATGGAGTATGAATGGCAATAGCTGGGATGATAGACCCTAGATGACTACCAAGTGCTGCCTTGCGTATCAAGTGGTGAGTACATTATGCATGGTATCAAAGCATGATCTATTGATCTAACAATAAAGCTTTGACTATCAAGGACCCTTAATAGGACATTCTTAATAGGACATCCTTAAGCCAACCATACAAACCCACCCTTACCATGTCATCATAGAACCTTCTACAAGATATGCCATGTCATTGCTTGCATAATCGATGATGTTATCATGGAATATTCTAGAGGAACTTTAGCCACCCTCCAACACCTATAAAAGGAGGGGCTTACCATAGAGCTCCTTAGTCTTGACAATGCTAGTCTTAAGAAGGAGTCAAGACCTCCAAGTAAGTAAATTTGAGTTCCAATTCTAGTTCTTGTCTAATCATGGTATCTAGTCTTTTTGTGTCTTCCATTATACTCCTGTTGTCTTCCATTATACTCCTATTGTCTTGTCACCTTGTAATCTCGTAGTATGATATCTTGTCTAGTATTGTCTTTTAACTTATTCATCCCCCTTGAGAGAGGTCTTGTAATTTTGATATCTTGTATCCATACCTATGGTCTTGGGTTGTGGGATCCTTCATATCCTATCAAGTCATGTTGTCTAAGTATCTTGTTAAATTATTATTGTACCTTATGTCCCTATGTGGGGTTATCTTGTAATCAAAATTCTTGTAACAAATCTTACATCTAGTCTAGTCTCTCAAGCATAGTCTAGTGCTCCCATAATAGTTTGTCAAGACTACTTTCTAGCCCTACTAAGCACCATGGAGGCAACCCTTTAAAGAATTGTGGCCTCCCACAAATAGAACACAAATGAATGACAAGTGCAACTTCAAATAGAACACCCTATGCATCTAGGCCCTCCACCTTAAGAGATGCAAGACCATATCTGAGACTTGCAGAACAACAAAGGAAGTGATCAGATGATTCTGTGTGTTTATGAACCCCCAATAAGAGAACCCAAGATTAGCATGCCAGAGAAGTTCAATGGTGACCATTCGAAGTTCAGGGGATTCTTGCAACAAGTAAAGCTCTATATCTACATGCAACTAGGTAGGTATCCAGATGATGCTACCAAGGTGCGATTCATTGAAACTTTTCTTTGTGGTCAAGCTTTATCATGGTTTGCCCCAATCTTGGAAAATAGTATGCAAGTACTTCATAACTATGAGGCGTTTCTTTGCGAGCTCACTGCCAAATTTGGAGATGCAGACACTAGTCATGTAGCAGAATCAAAACTTCAAAAGAAGCTATGAAAGGTAACTACCCTGCCTCTGCTTACTTCATAAAATCCATCAATAGAACAATGAACATAAAACAATACACCATTTTTGAATGGAAATCAATCACATAGTATTCATCTTCAATGTCTTCATAGTTTTCTCTCTCAATCTCTCATATACAAATACATTGTTTTGATAGAGTTGGCTATCTCTGGCTCTCTCTCTCTCTCTCTCTCTCTCTCTCTCTCTCTCTCTCTCTCTCTCACAATAGTACATCATCTCCTCACTACAATACTCAATAATGACTCTCAATAATCCTACTTAGGTCGTGGATGCACCTCCCAAGAGGTATCTCTGATGCGAAGAGGCACTAGAGCCACTACAATGTCTCTTCATAGCTCACTACTGTCACTCTCACTTTAGTCTTCTCTTCAGTCTTCAGCAGCTGCTTCTTCCATTTGTTTTAGCTCTTTTGAACTTAGATTCATCCTTTCCAAAAGTTAGAAAACTTTTCCAAAGTCACACATACATTCTACAAAACACTTACAGAAGATTTACAGAATAGAACATAACAGGAACAGAGTAGAGACAAAACAGAGACAGAAACTCTACATAAGGTTTACAGATGGTTACACAAGGTCATTAGAGAACAGCAAATCCTCATAACTCATACTAAAACCATTCAAAACTATTAAAAAATATTCAATAAGCTTTAAAAATATTTCAACATTCATCAATCATCAATCCATGCTTCATACAGAAGACAATCAATACAAAACAAAAGCTATACAGAAGGTATCAGAACCAATCAGAACCTCAACAGAACCTATCAGAACATCACAGAGCTTCATATTTCTACTAAAAATCATCATGTACTTCTAGGGAGAAAGACTCATCTACAAAAGATTTTGGAGGATTCTGAAAGAATTGAAGACAGCACATCCATTCTAACAAAACAAGGTATTTACTAGGTAGACAAAGGGCATGAAAATATAGGACATCCAACTATTGGGAATCAATGTTCACATTGACATTCATACAAAGCTTTGGAATGGCCTTTTGATTGTTATGGGGATGCCTATGCATATATGCTAAGTACCAAGCAAAATGGGTTGTCAATCTCACTGAAGGATTTAGAGATTGTGAATATTGTTGAGAAAAATGGAGGTAATTTTGGTATGCTTAACTAGCAGTTGTCCAGTCCCCTGGAATTAATGGCCAATTAATATGTGGTCCCGTGAGAGAATTAGTTGAGCTCCATCCTATTCTTCTCGGAATCTGCTGATCAAATCCTTCATACCCATTAACCAACTGAGGGGGTTGAGAAATAGAAGTGGCAGGAGATGGAAGAGGAATAAGTAAAAGAGGATGAAGAGATGGATAGGCAAAATCATAAAATGAGAAATAAGCTAAAGGAGTGGCTGAAAATTTAAGTGAATTAGTTAGGAAAGGTGTCAATTGATAAGCAGGAAAAGTAAAAGGTATATGGATAGATGGATAAGGACATGGCGGAGAAGGGGAAAAGACTCGATCTTCAATGAAAGAACAATAGGTAAAGATTGGAATTTGAGGAAAACCCTGAGGTTGGAAAAGGAGAGATAAGATAGCTGCTGAATTGGATTGATAAAGGGAAAAATAAGCATCATAGCGATGGGCCATTTGTTGATAGTATGATAAGCTAGGAACAGAGGGACCTAAAACAAATCATCGATGGTAGGCATCAAAGAAGGATGAATCAAATGGATGGTTCTTGGAAAGATAAGCCAGGAGATCCACCCTTAGTTGGTTAGTGTTGTGCACATAAGTAGAAGCTGTATTCTGGCATTGGTTTAGGACTACATAATCAATCATTGAATCCCATGAAGTGTTAGGGCAAGTAGTCACTTTAGAAGAATAGCACTGGAACATGTCATCTATCCTCAACTCCAAATGGTTGACATATAAGGCAGCTTGTAAGACCACATCTCCCACATACCAAGCTAGATCTACATCATCTGAAATTAACAGATCACCTCGTAGATACATATAAGATAGTAACATGGTATCCGTCATCACGGAATCTTCAAAGACCATACGGAAAACTTCTGTCAGCAAATTAGAAGACCAAGCCCCATTCCAACCATCCTTTGGAAGAGGGAGATCCATCATTGAGAGCTTAATATAGAAGGCCAACTTCTGCAGATAGTGGACAAAAAAGGAATGGTCAGGAGGAACATACTCCTGAAATCGCTCAAATGTAGACCATAATAAATTCATCCTAGACTGTAATCTTTCCACTTTATCTTGAAATAACAGACATAATGTGGCCTGTCTTTGGAGAACTGCCAAGTCCTGCTGAGATATAGAAGGAATCATAGGGACACTGGGGCTTAGAGGAATGGACCGTGACTGTGCCAGTTGGTCCTGCACTGCTTAATCTCAAAAGCTTGGGATTCCAATGTATTATGAGTAGTCTGCAAAGCTGACAGTTTCGTATCTAAAAGAGTCTTAAAATCTTGAGCTTCTTTGGAAATTTTCTCTTTTTTTTCTGAAACTCTAGTGACCTCTGACTGAGCCTCTGCTAACTGAATTTTCAAAGAAGATATTTTTTCTCTCTGGGTCTCAATCATTTGTGTCTGCTGCTCCATCTGCTTAATCAGTTCGGCAAGAGTGTCTTTAGCAAAGACTAACTCTGTGGTTGCCTTATGCAATTGGTCTTTGGATTGCATCAATTCTTCATAGAAAGAAGCATATAACTATTGAACACAAGTTGTCATCATTGAGAGTTCAATAGAACTCTAGATGTTGTTACAAAGGAAAGGAATGGCATCCCCTGACACTAAACTGTTCAGCGAAGGAATTGATATTTCCAAAGAACCCTCTCGATGTGCCCTGGATAAGTTTATGCATGTGAGATAGGCAGGAAGGTCACTTCCAGAGGTAGCAGGAACTATTACTGAAGGAATGACTGGAGAAATTTTCTCTGCCATATGCTTCAAGCGCTTCTGCTGAATGACCAATGGAGGAGGGGAATCAAGATCCTCTACGTCAATGGGTTCTGAATCCTTTGAAGGTGGAGGGGGAGGGACTTGATCAGATGGAGGAGGAGGAAGCACACCCTTCTTAAGGCCTGAATATGTCAAGAAAGCATACAAATATGAACCATAAGTTACATTGGTAACATTCCCTCTTGTCACTTTGACAAAATGTTGGTCCATCTTCGTAAGAAGGTAAGTACTCTAGTCAATGGCAACCCCTTTTAACACCATCTTGGAAGCTGTGAAGAGCTCCTTGGACAAATAGTGGGATGGTGTCTTGGTAGGCATAAACCTGTCTTGGAGAAATTGACAGACTAGCTTCCAGAGAGGATCACTGATCATTGAGAAAGACACTCCTGAAGTGTTAATCACCTTCTTGACATCGAGAATCTCTTTGGTCTGCTTCTGTAACAGCTTGAGAATCTCGCCATTTGAGAATAACTATCTGGCTATAACAAAGGGTTCTCCTTTGTAGGGAAGAGACAAAGCCTTCCCTAGCCCTCTAGGTATCAAAGCCATGGAAGTACCATGAACCAAGCCCGATTTCTTACTGTATGATGCAAGAAACTCATCACATAGGGCTGGATTGTCTGGAATCAAAGGGAGTGAAGCAGCCACAAAAGTTGCAAGGCCAGCTTTCGCTATAGGCTCAAAAGTCAGTAGAGAAGAATAATCCCTACTGATCAATGGGACATAGTGAATAGGAGGAGGAGCTTGAGGCACCATTCAGATGGAATATACACACATCACAAACACAAACAATCGTAGTGAATGCCTGCAAAACGACAAAATAGCTATAAAAAAGAAATTGATCAAAATAAGCACACACAGATGTAGCTAAAAATTGACCACCCCAAACAACCCACATCGTAGAAAAAATTCGGCATGACCCCTACACATATGCGACTGAAAGCTTCATGCTCTGCAACAAGCAGGCACCCAAGACTCCGTATCAGGCAAAAAAAAGAAAACTACAGACCGCACCCGTAATCGTATTACACAATCAAGCCATAATACCTCAAAAACCTAATCAAGACATAACTAGAGCTTTGATAAACAATGTTAGCTTAAAGGACTGCAGGTACCCATCCCACGAAGCGTATTTATTAAAAAGGAAAAAAAGTGTAGTGAGGGAAATGATTTTAGTGAAGGGTTTATTTTAATAAATTATTAACAATGATTGAAATTTTATTAGGTTATAAAACTTAATAAGAAAATGATGGTTCATTTTTAAATTATTAGTTACAATTTATTAATGTGAAACGGTGCTTTTAACAAAACCCGGACTACGATCCCTAGACTTAGGTCTCTAAATGCATATTCATTGATTAAAAATTTAATGTATCTGAAGCGCTCTTCTCTTTTAGCGAGTGCATTTTTGTGACGACTGGTTTGTTTTTATTTAAAAAAATTAAAGTGTATTTGAAGCGCACGTAGCGCGTGCAAAGTGAACGACGGGTTGATTTTAAGTTATTAGAAAAATGTGTGTTTATCGCAAGCGTGCGTGGAAAAGTGGGTGAATAAAGTTCATTTTAACAATTAACTGTGGTTAAGGGATGACCAAAATAAATAAAGCACGAAAAATAGATACCTGGTAAGGGTGTGTATGCAAGAGACTGAGGGCGAACTGAGTAGTCCCAAATGCAAGGAATCCAACAAAAAAGCAAAAACCACTGACTCGAAAAAATAAAACACCTTAATATTAAAAAAAAAGACAAAATAAATATCAAAGTAATGTTAGTGGAATCACATTTGGTTTAGGCAATATTCATTAGTATTTGGGTGAGACTGCTATTAGTATTTTTAAAAAAAATTGTAATTTAGGTGTGTTTTGATTTTGTATTTTATGTTTTTTGTCTTTTCTTAGGTATATTTTTTATTTTAAAATTTTTGATTTATTAGAGTATCAATCAAACTTAATTGAAAATGAAACCATCGGGCTTCAATAATGGATTTGTAAAATTTTTAATTATTTTGTAATTTGGCAGCTTATTTTTGAAATTTAAAATAACTTTTTTATGAATTTAGATTAAAAGTTGATCAATTGGGTCCAAAAATAATAGGATAATCATGTGCCAAGGTTTTTTCAACTAATAAAATATTTCAAAAGTAGTGAAATGCATTGATGGAATTTTTTGTGATTTTTTTGAATTTAATTCTGATTTTTAGGGATTTTTAATGAGTTTTTCTCACTTTTTAGTGAATTTTAAAAGGATTTTAAATATTGTTAATTTTTTTGCAATCAATTCTTTATATTATAATCAGTAAGATCAGCCAAAAAATTTTCCAATTTAGGAAGGAAAATTTTAGTAAATTTTTTTGTTTTTAAATTGAATTTTTATGAAATCTTTAATGTTTTTAAGTGTTTTTATGTATTTTTAAAAGGTATTTATCTCGGGTTTGTGGAAAATCAAAAGAGATACTAGGACTGCGTGTGAACAGCTGTGTGCTCTTGGGGATGGCACGCACCACCACACGGAGAAGACCAAACGCGCGTCCTCGTGCGTGAACACCCGAGGGCAGCTCCCGTACGCACATGCACACCTGGACGCCCGTGTTGCGTGTGGAGGGTGGGGCTAGAATGGGGTAGGGGTAGGAAAGGGGGCTAGAAGGGGGAAAACTAGGGCTAGATTAGAGGGGGGTTAGGTTAGTGTGACTAGGGAAGGTTAGGTGATTGAGGGGGAGGGGAGTTAACTAGGGTAGGTTAGGTTAGCTAGGGCAAGTGAGGTGAACTAAGTCAAGGGACTAACTAAGTTAGTTAGGTTAACTACGTCAAGGGGACTAACTAAGTTAGTTAGGTTAACTAGGTTAATGGGACTAACTAAGTTAGTTAGGTTAACGAGATTAAGGGGGCTAACTAAGTTAGTTAGGTTAACTAGGTTAATGAACTAGGTAAGTTAGGGAGAAGGAGGGAGGAGGCGGAAGGGGAGGCGGAAGGAAAGGAGGAGGAGGAGGTGGCGAAAGATGGCGAGGAGGAGGAATGAAGGGTGGCGGTAGAGGAGACATCGAGGGGAGGAGGGAGCCGCGGAGGAGGAGGAGGAAGGAGCCGCGAAGGAAGGGGCCGTGAAGGACGATGGAGGGGAGAGGTGGCGATGATGGAGGGGGAGGCGAGAGGCATAGGAGGAAGAGGAAGGGGATGCGAAGGACGATGGAGGGGAGAGGTGGCGACGATGGAGGGGGAGGCGAGAGGCACAGGAGAAAGAGGAAGGGGCCGCGAAGGACGATGGAGGGGAGAGGTGGCGACGATGGAGGGGAGAGGTGGCGATGATGGAGGGGGAGGCGAGAGGCGCAGGAGGAAGAGGAAGGGGCCGCGAAGGGGAGAGCGTAGGAGGGAGGGCGACCCCATGACGTTTGACATGTAAGCGGTTTGTTTTTTTTTTGGTTTTTTTTCGTATTTTTAGTTTGTTTTCTCATTTATTATTATTATTATTAGTTTAATTTGATTGTGTTGTTTTGTGCTTATGTTAAAAAAAAAAATTGTGGTTGTTTCAGTTTTTTGTGGTTTTTCTACAAGTCTCGTTGTTTTTAATTTTTTTTTTGTTCTTGGATTTCTGTTTTGTCTTTTTTTTTTGTTTTTTTGTTTTTGTTTTGTGTTATTTTTTGGGGTGTTTTGTGTGTTTGTGTATGTGTGTGTTTTTTTTCTTATTTTCCCCCCCTTGTTTTTGTTGTTGTTGTTGTTTTTTTTTGGTGGCGAAATCCATTAAAAAGTGAGTGCACCCCTGTCCCGTGCACATGCACGGGGCGTGAGTAAAAAAATTTGCATCGGCGGGATCAGACGGGGTGGGGACGGCGACACGCGAGACACAGAGACACAGAGGCCACGGGTGCGTCCATTTAAAGCCAAAAATATGCGCGTTCACGTGTGACACGAGAGACACAGCCACATGGCAAGAGGAAGAAAAATTAATAAAACCCAAACCATACACTGGATCGAAAGACCGTAAAAAGGAAAAATGTACTGGGAGACAAGGGGAAGATGACATAAAACTGCAACATGGGTTTCGGTGTAAAATCAGGGTGTTCACATGGAAAAATCACAGAAAATGGCTCGAAAAATACATAGAGGATTAATCAGGTAGAAAGAAGGAAAAATGTGCCAAATAATGTGCCCGACAAACCTATCATGTCAACACACGGTTTTGACTGAGAGAGGACGCATTCACATGGAAAAAACCCAAAAATCGTACTCGAAACGGGATTCGAAAATTAATATGGAATGAGCCATACACTGGATCAGAGGATAGTAAAAAGGAAATATTTCTGAAAAAATATAATCGGTAGGGCTATCACATCAAATCTCAGTTCGGATGGGGTTAGAAGGCGTTCGCATGGAAGAAACAAGAAAATGACGCTAAAAAACACCAATGAAAATTAATAACAAAAATCCAAATGGCAAAACAAGGCAGAGAAAAAAGGAAAATTATGCAGGAAGGGGGGGATGGACAAGGCGAGATCTAGTCAGAATGGAATTCCAAAAAGAGTAGGATAGGTTCACATGGAAAAATGGCAAAACAATGCACGAAAAAGACACGAAAACTCGCAAAAATTAATAATGGACAACCCGTATAGCGAAAGGATAGGGTGTAAAAAGGAAATGTGTCCAGGACAAGGCTAGTATGTTAGAATATTGTTTTGAAGCAAGAAGGATGTGTTCACATGGAAATATATCCAATGAGCGGGAATTGCTTCAAAAATTAATAACTCAAAAACGGTAAGCCGGAACAAGGGGATGTAAAAAGGAAAAGTGTGGCAGTCAAAGGGATGAACAGGGTTATGATGTTAGATATCAAGTCTAGTGAACGTAGGATGTGTTCACATGGAAAAACATAAAACTGTTCAAAATGGGATAGCAGATGAATCGTAAGTCAGAACAAGGGTATATAAAAAGGAAAAATGGCTAGTGTGAAGGGACGAACAAGGCTATAAGGTTGGATGTGAGTCTCAGTGAACGTAGGGTGCGTTCACATGGAAAACCGTCCAATGTACAGGAAATGCGTCAAAAATTAATAACTCAAGAACCATCGGTCGGAACAGGGGTTGGTAAAAAGGAAAAATGGGTAGTTCGAAGGGACGAACATGGCTATAAGGTTAGATTTGGACTCCAGTGAATGTAGGATGCGTTCACATGCAAAACATCGAAACAAGGGATAAAGGAAAATAGGGAAGGAACGGCCAGAAGGGTGGGGGAAAGTTAAACGGGTGGGTGGGAAAGGGACCCCATGAGGGCAGAAAGAGGTCATGGCATATATGCATGATCAACTTGAGGCATATGCAGGGGGTATGTACATAAGACGCGTAGGGACATGTCCCCACACTTAAAACCTTAATGGACAGAGTAGATTGATCGACAAGGCCACAGACTTGTCAACCGACTGGACGCTGGCGTCCCCACACTTAAGACATCACATACACTTGCAAACAGAAAAGTAGGGTTAGGAACACTTGGCCCGTTTCACGTATGGTCAAAGGAACCGTCACTACTACAGAAGGGTTGGAGTCGGCTGCAGGAGAGGTACCACGGCTCACTGTAGCATTCAGCCAGCATGGCAGGGACCATGCAACAGCACCCAGGGAGGTAGCTGGTTGATGAAGCCCGTTGGGGGAGGTGTCATTGACAAAGGAGAGTTACGCAACTCACGGGCACTCAAGAGAAATGAAAGAATAGTCACTCGCCCCATAACTTACATCACTCGAGGTAATATTAATGGGAACCCAGATCTCACACCCGGTTTAGGATTCGACAAGGGGGTGGCGCAGAGGGAGTATGCCAGGGTGCACAATTGATGGTGCGCATCAGTGCATCCAACCCCGTCTGGCATAGGTGCAAGCAAGAAGGCCAGGGAGCCTTGCAATACCATGTACATAACAGAATGACGTGTCCTGTGCTGTTTGCAGAGACCCATCCCGTGGGTGCATAGGGAAGCAGAAACGTACCTGACGCCAATTGTTGTAACATCCCTCAATCCTCACCTCTCAATACTTGATTGAAGAACCATCCATCACACTCAACCCACCCTCTGTCTCACGCTCTGTTGAAAGATACAGAGGGTAGCCCTTCCTGAAACCCATTGATGTAATCCTTACTGTCACTTGTGCAGAGGTTGTATGCCTTATGCGCATTTGATGGTGCAACTGTGCATCCCGCCCTGTGTCGGCATACAATGCAAGAAGGAAGGCCAGGGATCCTTATGGTGCAGTGTACACAAACCGATCATGCGTTGTGCGTTGAGAGGCCCATCCCGTGCGTGCAACACTCCATTCACACATCTCACCTCTCATGTGATTTGAAAGGAAAAATTGGTCACTCACCCCACCCTCTGTCTCATGCTCTGTTGAAAGGTACAGAGGGCAGCCCATACTCACGTCCCCATCCTGTTAGGATGAAAGCTCATATCACTCAAGGGGTTGGTGATGAAGATCATGTCGGCTGTTGTTGTCAGCAGGATATTGAAGACGAGGAGTACCTAGGGAGGCAACCAACAAGTCTTGTACTTCAATGATTTGTAAGAAAGGTGGTATGTTAAGAAGGACAGATTGATTGATATTGCAGAGACATCGCGCCAAGGGAGGTGGCTTCAAATTACTTACTGAAAAGGTGCGACTGGTGAGTCAGCTATCCTAAACTGCAGGGCGTTACCACCTTTTCCTCAGTCAGCTTCCCGCCCAAGGGTGTTGCCACCTTTTCTTGGAATGAGGCCTGTTATGACAGGGAATTTCTTTTTTTTTCTTTTTTTTTTCGTTAATAAAGAGAATGGTAGAAATACCATGTGTTAGGACCAACCTCGTCACCATTGTTGGATCAGATGAGAAGAGAACAAGGTCGGGTTGAGAGGTATCTGTGAGGGGCTAACAGAACGAGACCGCCTCATGAGGAGAATCATAAGGGCTATCAGAAGCACGAAGAGAAGGATGGTGCGACACCCAAAAGGGAGAGGATAGGTCGACTGTGATTGTTAAGATCCCCAAGGAGGGAAGTACTTCTTCAGACGATAGCCATTGATCAGAAAAGGAGCATCACAGGTATCAACGGTCTGCACCTGAACAGAGCCATTAGGATTGACAGCAAGTACCTTGTATGGGCCCATCCACCGTTGTTGAAGCTTGCCAAGAAACTTGCCAAATCTTGAATCATAGGCTAGGACAAGATCACCTTCTTTGAACTCCTTGTACTTGATGAAACTATCATGATAGGCCTTGCGTCGCGCTTGAGTGGTTTCCATGCACTATAGGGCCATCCGCCGTATCTCATCTAAGCATTCCAAGTGTAGGAGGCGGCATTGCAGTGACTCATCATCTCCCAAGGATTCTTTAACTGCCACTTGCAAAGAGGGAAATTCCAATTCAACAGGGAAGATGACTTCTATACCATACACTAGCTGGAAAGGGGTCTATCATGTAGCTACCTTATGGGAGGTTCTGTATGCCTAGAGGGCCTCTGTAAGTCAATCGTCCCAGTCGCAACGATGTGCGGCAATCGTTCTTGTCAGGATTGAGCAAAGTATGCGATTGGTGATTTCAACTTGGCCATTGGTTCTAGGATAATAGGGAGTGGACTTGAGATGGCGGATCTTATACAGCTCTGTCAGCTCCTCCATGATTTTGTTAAGGAAATGAGTATCTTTGTCACTTACCAACTCGAGGGGACTACCAAAACGGGTGATAATATTCTTGTACATGAATAGAGCTATGCTGTTACGATCATCCTGCTTCAAGGCTTTAGCTTCACACCACTTTGTGACATAATCCCTACATACTAAGATGTATCTGTTCTGCTTCCGTCTGGTGGGTGGATCAATGGGACCCACAAAATCAATCCCCCACTTCTCGAATGGCTTTAGGGGAAGAATAGGTTGTAGTGGCATGGCACTTGTTTTGGTGGGTTTCCCCATTCATTGACAAGTCTACACATATTCAAAGTTTCCCATTCTTCTTAGCTACTATCACAATGGGCAAAACCCATTCACTATTAGCCACGGGATAAATGAACTCGGCCTCAAGAAGCTTCAATAATTCAGCCTTCACCAGAGCAGAATAATTAGGATTCATATGCCTTTGTCTTTGCCTTACAGGTTTGGCATCAGGCTCTAGATCAATATGATGTTGGCATACTGTGGGATCAATCCCCTTTAGATCTTTATATAACCAAGCAAACACGTCTAAGCTCTCCTTTAGTAGATCTCGCAGGACCACTAGTTCTTCTTCTAGAAGATTGAGACCCACTTTCAGGTGGCATTCGGTACCATCAATATCCAGGAACGTCACTTGTCTTTTACCTTCCACTTCACGAATAAATGTCCCACAGATTGCTTTTGGATAGAGGTTTGACTCTTTCAAGGAAGTAGTGTCCTTGTCTGTTGTTTCACTAGAACCAATGTCCTCCTTCTGAACAGATGACTCATTTTTCTATTGAGGTTGCTGGAAGGATATCAGAGCTTTGTTTGCTTCTGTGTAAGTGGTGATTTCTTCTGGACTTAGGGATTCATCTTTAGAGGATGCATCCAAGAATGTCACATAGCACGTACCTTCTAGAAGTCATGTCTTTGATAGTAAGATCTAGGAAGGCATTAGCCACATCTACGTCCTTTACAGGCTCTGGGCCTTATTGGTCTTAGTCGCTGTTGTAGGAACAATCCTTAATCCACGTCTTCTTATCAAGATGATTTTGAATTTCTTTCGGCAGCTGGGAGACAGCATCAACAACTGTCAGAATGTTAAGTTTGGTTTAAAAGTGTCTAGGTCTTTTACCAAATCATATTCTTTAATAGGATACACGGGCTTCTCTAGCTTGTTGGGAAATGGGGCTGCACCCATTTTCATCTTTCCTTTGTCTTCTAACAATGGCAGCATCAACACTTCTTCTGTTTCTGGATGTGCTTTTGCATTGTCTATCTCTTGGACCTTTGGTCCTGTTTCTGGGACTGTCTCTATGACTCCTGTGTACTGCACTGTTCTGTCCTATACTACTCTGTCTCTCTGTTGGTAGGTTGAACTTCATAGTCCTAGCAGGATAATTATTTTCGTTTTGAAAAACTGATTCCTTCTTCTTGGTGCGCGTGATAGCCGCAACTTCCAACTTTACCAAATTGGAGGCAGGCTCTTGTACCTTCTGTTGGCTATCAGTGCCATTGGCCTTCACAGGGGCTGGACTTGGATAGTCCTTTGCAGTGTGGCCTTCTCCTTTGTATCGATTGTATAAGGGCTTGTAATCCACAGATCTTCTAGGGTTTAGACAATTTGGGGAGATATGACCCTTTTCTCCACACCTATAACATTCCACCTCGGATCTCTGACCACCGCCAGACTGTCGTCCTCTGTAACTTTGAGAGGGAAACCTCCTTGGACCGAAATTAGGACCAAATTCCCTAAGCTTTGCTCCAATATCCTGGGTCGTCATTTTGGATTATAGCAAGTTGAATCTTGCATTTTCATCCTTTTGTCTTCGTTCATACATCTCTTTCAGAGAGCAAATATCCTCCATATGGTTCTTCCGCAAACAGTAGGAACAAAAGGCTCTAGGAATGGTTGGTTTTCGGGTACATTCAGTGGCTAAATGTCCCGCTTGATGACACTTTTTGCACCATGTATTAGAGCGCATCACATCTCTCCCAGGTCCCGTAGGGGTGGATATATTGACTGCATTCACCTTCAGCGTCTGTAGCTGCTTTGTAATCACATCCATAAGCTCTTTCTTGATACTTGTAACTAAATTGGATAAGTAGTCCTTCAGATTTTCACCTCCTGAAGTACTTGTAGTAGGGTTTTGGGAAGCTTCTGTAATAATTGCATACACTGGTTGGGTTAATCCAGAAGGTTCTCTGTTCTGGTTCTGATTCAAAGCTCCTGTTGAGACTTGGGGTTGTTGATTCTAGCTGGTAGGGTTCCACTGCTGTTGAGTTGCCATTGGAGGAACTGTTTGAGGCCACTGTTGTTGTGGTTGAACCATCATTTGAGGCACTATCGTTTGTGGTGACCACAGTGGATTAGGTGCATTATACTGCGGCACTGTTTGCATCTGGGGATAGGGGTAGGGAATTGTCCCTGGGATTGCATTTGATGGGTATACCATTCATGGCATGGGAGGAGGTAAGACTCCTCTTCCTGGAGTCATTGACAACCTTGCTTCAACTTTGTCATACAATCTTGCACCTTCCACTGCAGCTTGCAGATTGACTGGTCTTCTCAATTCCACAAACTTGCGAACTTCTGATTGTAGGCCTCTGAGAAACACTCCTTTTTGGATACCTTTGTCCAAATGATGGTTAGTCCATCTCTTCAGGATGGATTCCATTCGTGAGAGATAACCTTCTACTCTTTCTCCAGAGGACTGACTTAGGTTCATGAACTCCTCTCGCATCCGCTCTTCAAAACCTTCATGCCTAAATTTAGCGAGGAAGGCCAACTTCAAGTCATCCCAAGTGCCGAAAGTTCCTAGTGCTTGTCTCTCATACCACTGAAATACCACGCCCTTGAAAGTGATGGGGAATATTACCCGATGGATTCGACCTTTTGACAAAAACCCCTCCAACATTGGTGAACCCAACGTGAAAGGTCATCAGAAGAAGGAAAGACAACATGGGAGAATCTTCAAATACATTCTCCAGTGATGTTTTGCAACAGTTGGTGCAAAATATGAATATGCTTATGCAGGTACAACAACAACAACAGGTGATGCAAGCTTCAACTCAAACATAAAGTGCTATGATGAATGCTTTGCAAGCAGTTGAGCGTGAGGGGAAGCTATTCAATGGCAGGAATGTATCTGCATATGTATATACCTATGCTCAGAAGATGGAATTATTTGGGATGGCTCAATCTGCATGGAGCCGATATTTTATACGTGTTACTGTTCATGAACTAAAAGCACGGATTACTGAATTATACTTGCAGGATGTAGACTAGGTAGCCTTCAAGAAGACACTCAGGGAAGAATTTTACATTGAGGACACCAGTTTGATTACACACAAGACTTTTCAAGAGTGGGTTTTACAACCCAATAAGGGTCTTGTGGCTATGGAATTGTTAAGAGAATTTGAAAGTCAATTTGAGCAGTTGGATCTTGCAGAACAGCAAGCTCTTGCAAGTCAGAAAATTGAATTGTTTCTATAGGCAGCTAATCTTGAGCTTTAAGAGAAGCTTGATGATTTGCTAGAGGATCAGACTACAGAGACAGGTTTGAAAATAGAGTGGAGACATGTCAAGGAAGTTGTTACTGCACTTGTGAAGAAGCATAGAAGAAGAGAAAGATTGCATGTCTCTAGCTTTCCCACCGTTGCAGGCAAGACAATTGATGTATCCAGTAAGCCACCTACTTCTATGGCTAACCCTATGGCTGTACCTGCTATTGTTCCCTCTTATAGGGAAGATGTCTTAGATGAATTGGTCAAAGGCATGCAGGATCTTCAATTGAAGGTTGCAAAATTGGACGAAAAAGGACAATAGGAAAGGGAACGGGCAGCAGCCCCTAAGCCTGGAAAAAGATGTATGTGGTGTGATAGTCTGCAGCACGCGAGAAAGGATTGTGCTGCCTATCAGTGGGCCTTGGCACGACAGCTTATCTTTTGGAAAGATGGCAAGATCCATGCACAA
The DNA here is from genome assembly GCF_053477565.2 of Lygodium microphyllum. Classification (NCBI taxonomy): domain Eukaryota; kingdom Viridiplantae; phylum Streptophyta; class Polypodiopsida; order Schizaeales; family Lygodiaceae; genus Lygodium; species Lygodium microphyllum. The sequence continues at coordinate 39,615,629 of NC_141157.1, read as the reverse complement.
GAAATGGGATTGCCTCTTGCTTTGAATTTTGGAAAGGGAGGTATGCAGAAGTTGTTGGAAGACTTGGCTGTCCGAAATGCTTATGCAGCGGTACATGCTTCTACTTTTGGTCTACAGTTGGATAGAATGCATGGCCAAGTGATGGTTGGTCCAAAGGCTGAAATATGGACACATGCTTTACATGCAGCTGAAAAGAGAAAGGTCACTGATAGTGAAATGTCTCATGCAGGGCAAGACATTCGTGGAATCACCAGTAGATGCATATTCAATGTATGCATATTTAGCAAATGTACAAAACATGGATGTACTTGTGGAAGAAAAATGAAAAAGAGATGAAGATATTGCAGGGACATCTAAAAGAATGACAAGAAGAAGTGTGGATCAGCCTAAAGCTGCAAATCAACCACCTCCCGAGCATGTTATGGAAGAGGTCAGTCAGGAGAAAAAACAGGATAACAAACAAGAGGGCAAAAATAAGGGTAAGTAGCCAGGATATAAGTTGCAATTTGACATTAAGACAACCACAGATCTTAAGAAGGTTCTCGAAGAATGGATCTTAAACAGTCGGGTGGAATTTACCTTGGGAGAGGTGCTTGGTATTGCCAAGCGAGAATTTCATGATGAGATCATTGACATAATTAAAAGGAAGTGTCAGTTTCTTGGTGATACTACTAGTGCATTGCTGCAATTTGAAGAGGAAACTGGTTTGTTGGGTATTCGGGCTGAATATGAGCATGAAGTAAGTACAGGATTGTCTATGCAGGATGCTACTAATCAATGGACAACATGTGGAAAAGAGAAGAAAGTGGCTGAAAATGCATTGTCTTGTAGCAATATGCATGATGGAGTAAGGCAAATGCAACAATATGGAGAAGAGACTCTAGGATTTATTCCTCGAAGTCACTACATAAGAAATCATTGGGCTAGAGCTACCACTGAAATGGTAGTGAAAATAGGGGAGCATGAAACTCCTTGTGTTACTTTACTTGACCATGGGTCTGAGATAAGTGTCATTGAGTGTGGATTGTATGAAAATGGTGCATGGCCTATAGACACTGATCATGGTTGGCGAATGAGGGCTACAAATAATTCATCAATGGAGCTCTATGCTGCATGTCCTAATGTAAAAGTGATGATTGGTGATGTACAAGAATAGCAACACTTCTTTGTGCAAGATAATTCCTCATATGCAGTGATTTTGGAACACGCCTATATTACAGGTGTGCGTATGCAAACAAAGGTGCTTGATGATGGTTCTGCTTATGCAAGAGTCAGAAGCAAGGATGGGAGAAAACCAGTCCAATTTCTTACTATTTGTGTTAATCATCCTAGAAATCGGGATACGCTTCGAGAGTCTCCTTTGGTTCCAAATGCAAGGGAATTCAAAGACATGGATTTTCATTCAGCACTGCTGTAATGCGGGGCTATAGTAGTGTTGTTCAGCGGCATGTACTCGCCTCTTGATGAAATGAAGCATGTATTTACTATTGGTAATTCTCAGTTTATAGCAAATAGTTCATCTTGGTTTAAGCCTATGGAAGCTATGTGTAGGGCTGAACACATAACTATGAAATGGGCTACTAAGAAACTGAGAGCATTGGGGTTGTTAGATAAAAATGATGGCATTTCAAGCATCTTTTATGGGCTGAATAATACTGACGCTACGGCTGAAATTTCAGCAACTATACATGTAGAAAATGAGGCTGAAAACAGAGTGTTGTCAGTATGTTCTTTGGATATGTATGATGTTATAGCATTGTTTGCTCAGCAGGAAGGATTACAATGGGCTGAAGCACTTGTGGAGACAAAGTATAAGATAGTTGAAAAAAAGGTGAAACCAATTGCTTTGCCACTTCCACCAAAGAGTGAGGGTATGTAGGAAAAAGTGTCAAGGCAACCAAGCTTATGGGATCCTAAAGATATAAGTCATCAGCTTACATCTGAAACATTATAGGAATTGAAAGTTGGTGTAGAAGGGTTTCTTTTGCCTGCTAAGAGAGACTGTTTTATGCGGATGTTGGCTAGACATGGGAAGGCATTTGCATTTCAGCCAAGTGAAATTGGTTGTGTGGATCCAAATGTTGTCTCTCCTATGGTCATATTTACTATGCCACATGTACCATGGAACTTGAGGCCTATTCTAGTGCCTAAAGCTTAATTGCCAAAGCTAATGGATTTGCTAAATGAAAAGATTCACATGAAGATCTTTGAGCCTTCTTCAGCCCCGTACTCGAATCGTTGGTTTACTGTGCCCAAAAAGAATGGGGCTTTGAGATTTATTCAAGACACGCAACCGGTCAATAAAGTGACCATAAGAAATGTGGGTGCAGGTCTTGTGGTTGATGAATTTGCAGAGGATTTTGCAGGCAGAGCGATCTATTCTTTGGGTGATCTTTACTCGGGTTATGATCAGTTTCAGCTTGCAATTGAAAGCAGGGATATCACAACCATGAAGACTCCTTTGGGGTTAGTACGGATGTGTACTCTCCCACAAGGTGCAACAAACTCAGTGGCACACATGACAAATGCTATGAATAGGGTACTCAGGGATTTTATACCACAATTGACTATGCCCTTCTTGAATGATGTTCCAATCAAAGGGTGTGCAGTGGATGAAAAGAATGAAGAGATGGATGCTCATGGATGCAGCCACTTTGTTGCAGACCATATTGTGGATTGTGAGAGGATTTTGACACGTCTGGAAGAGGTGCATTTAACTCTTTCTAGAAAAATTTTTGTCTTTGGAGTTGACGAGGTTTTGATTGTTGGGCATATGTGTGGGCCTTATGGGCGAAGGCCATCACTAGCAAAAATAGACGGGTTTGATAGAATGCAAGATGTATGCATGAATGTATCAGAGGTGCGTAGATTCTTGGGTGCATGTGTGTTCTATTTGATATGGATTCCTCACTTTGCACATGTAGCCGATGTTCTTTATCAGCTTCTAAGGAAAGGTCAAAATTTTCATTGGGAAAGGAAGCATTAGAAAGCAATGAAGAAATTGAAGCAAATCTTAAAATCTGCTCCAACGTTGAGAAAGGCTGACTATTCACATGGAAAGCCTATCATCATTACTATTGATACAAGCCCAATCGGGATTGGATGGGCAATTGGGCAAGATGATGAGGAAGGACAAAGATATGCAATTCACTTTGGTGCTAAAGTATTGACTGAACGATAGAGAAGATATCCACAGGTTAAAAGGGAATTATGGGGAATTGTGACAACCCTTAAATGTGATAAGGAGTATTTTATGGGTGCTCATGTAGTCATTGAGACCGATTGTTTGCCGGTATTGGGTATGATTACTAGTTGTGCTACTCCGGACATTGCTATGCTCTGGTGGATTGCATACATCAAATCTTTGAACCCTGAATTTCAGCATATTGTAGGAAGAGATAACCTAGTGAGCAGACATGTTATCTTGAGCACGTTATGAGAATGAAGATGGGATGATGGATGAAGAGGAAGGAGATTACTTTCTTATGGCTGAAAATGATGTTGTAAGAGTGAATTTAGCAATGCAAGGTGTTGCTACAGCATTAACAGAAGCTTGGACAACATAGAGAAGACACTTTAGATGTTTTGTATCTTGTGTAGAAGTGTTTCTGGAAGACAAATATACAGGAGATTGGCTGAGAATTGGTCAATACCTCAGTACATCAAAGAGAGATGAATGGTTAGATGAGGAATTTAAGAAAATCAAGAGGAAAGCCTATGGTTTTTTTTAAAAAAGATGGATACTTATGGAAACATGCTAAAAAGAAACAAGGTAATGCCATTGCGAGCTTTGGGTGACAGAGCTTCACAAGTAAAAGTAATGCAAGAATTTCATGAAAGCTTGTGGGCTGGTCATAGAGGTGTTTGGGGTACTTTTACAAAGATCAAAGAAAGATATTGGTGGCAGGGTATGTATAAGGATGTTGCTCACTTTGTGGAAACATGTACGACATGTCAAATGTATTCATCTGTGAGACATCGGGATGGATTGCAACCCACATATCCATTGTCTCTTCATTTTAAGTGGGCGGTGGATTTGGTCACAATGCCTACAAGTCTTTGGAAAATGAGGTATCTTGTGCTTGCTCGTGAAGACTTGACTAATCAAGTGGAAGGGAAACGTTTATGTACTAAGACAACAAATGCTGTGTGTAATTTTCTCTTAGAAGAGATATTTTATCGGTATGGCTGTCTGGAAAAATTACAGTAGATAGGGGTGAGTTGGATGCAGATGAAGCTCATGATTTCTTTGCACGGTTGGGGATAAAGCTTGCTTTAACTTCAATCTATAACCGTGAAGGAAATGGAAAAAGTAAAAGAGGTCACCCACCTATTGTGAAGGCATTGGCAAGAGCATGTGGAGAAAAGGTAAAAGAGTGGCCACGATTGCTCCCTTATGCTTTATGGGCCGACATAACAATTCATAGTGTTGTTATAGGATATATGCCTGCAGAATTGATGTATGGTCAAAAACCTATCATGCCGATAGAAGAGATGACAGTCACATGGAGTGTGTTACCTTGGGAGAAGGAGTTGAATCGAGAGGAGTTGTTGGCCTTACGCATTAAACAATTGGAAAGAAAGTAAGAAGACATAGAGGCAGCAACTGCAAAGTTAAGGGCATCAAGGATACAGAACAAGAAACGGTTTGACAAAAGCATAGATTGAGACCAAGAACCATACAAGATGGGGATTGGGTATTGGTTTATGATAGCAGTTTAGATAACCAGCATAGTGCCATGTATAAAGTTTCCAAAAGATGGTTTGGACCCTATGTGGCCTATAGGATAGGTGTTTGATAATGCTACTTATGCATTAAATGAGTCGGATGGGACAACCATCAAACTTCCGATAGCAGGGAAAAGAATCAAATTATTCAAAAGGTGGGAATCTACTACCTATGAGTTTTCAGAATTGGAAGAAAATAGTGGTCCTGATACAGGGGCTAGCCAGGAAGATATGGAAGATGAAGAAGTAAAGGATATGGTTGCAGAGGATGAGGAGGACTAAGAATCCGGTGACAACTAGGATTTTGGCACATACTGGAGGATGTGCAGGTTCAGAGGGGGTGGATGTCGTGATGCTATGCGGACACAGCGTGAAAAAGCATGGAATGCATCATCATCGGACTTATTAATCAAGAGAGTCAATGTGATCTGAGTCATTAGTATTAGTGTGAGTTGCATGGATGATCCAAAAATACTAGATTTTTGGATAATTTTAGTCTATTTTTGATATTATTTATTTTAAAAATCTAAAAAATTTAGGAAAAAACTTCTAGATTAGGATGGCATGCAAAAAGCTAGTTGCTTTTTTAGCCAATTAGGGGATTTTCACAAGAGGGATAGATTGACGAAATCGTGCACGTCGCGATCACTGTAAACAGGCTGAAAACTGTATATTGAACTGAAAGAAGGAGTGATCTCGGAGATCGATGATCAAGTATCTTGAGGTTTTACCCCCCTTTCGGAGCCAACGGAGCCATAAGATTTGGGTTCCGAGTAGCAAAGAAGAAGCTGTAATTTTTATGCATGTTTTGTTCTATGAAGAAGCTCCAGGAGATCTAATGCCTGGAGATTGCTTCTGAGTAGTGCGAAGATTCCAGGTTCTTTCAATACATATTGATTCAATTCATTGTGATTTTTCTTTGTAGTGTTTACCACTTGGGTATTCTCTATCTTATCTTCCATCTCCTATCTCTACTTCCTTCTACTTCTGATCCCCGGTGGATTCGACCTTTCGACAAAAACCCCTCTGACAATGCTACCCTTTGTGAATATTGGCAAACAGGCCTAGTTGGCCTTTGTAGATGATGTTTGACATCAGAGCCCTATAATTGGAGAGGGAGAATGTCTTTATCTAAGCATGTGTGGTTGGAGGAGTAGAGCACTTGGATGGCATGACCCCGCTCTATTTGGAGATCATCGAGAAACTCCAATGTGACTATGAGTGGGAGTGGCTTGATTGATAGGAAAAGATCAAATGCAAACTCCTGACTGTCATGATGGAATGGAATCCTCCTCCAAGCTCTCACTTTTGCTTGACAAGCCAAATGCTATATGCAAACAAGTTGCATATTATATGTATTGTTAAGTAGTTAGTAAAAGAGACTATTTGATGTATTGTTGTGCACTTGTTCTAAAAGATTTTAGAAGACTTGCTTGCTATTTTGTATCAATTTTGTGAAAATATCAAAGAACAATGGAAACCTTCGACATTGAGATGCTAGACAAGTACAATTATCTATCATGGAAGTTTTGTGTGACAAACTTTCTTATTGAAAAATGCATTTACAAGTCTATTTCAGGTGAAGAAAAGAAGTTAGAGCTAAGTAATCCTACAACTGAAAAAGAATTGTAAGTGTGAAAAGAATGGAATGCAAAAGACAAAAATGTAATATATTGGTTATCTATAGTAATTGACAACAATATGTTGGAGTATATAAAAAAATGCAAGCATGTATTTCACCTCACTTGTATGAGAATGCACCTTATTTTGTAATTTTCTATTCATGGAAGTATACCAAGTATTTCAATGCATGTGAATGGACTCTAACAACTTAATGAGAAACTAAATTAATTTTCTTTTATGAAAAGAATATCACTTTATTGCAAGTTGAGTATTTATCCTAATTTATGACAAGGGAAAAGAGAAACAAATCCATGTAGTGCAGACCCTGGAATTAAAGGGGCATGAAAAGTATAAATCTTTAGAGGACTTGTGCACAAATATGAACTTCATCTAATTGAGAAATTATAGAAAAGTTCTATTCATTTATTTTGAATTACTAAAATTTTATTTTTGAAAGGAATGGGTGATAGAGAATTAGAAAATGATTATGGTTGCTTTAAGGTATAAAAAGAATTATACTAATTATATCCATGGTTTGAATAGTTGGACAAGAATGAGGCATGATGCCATCCCCATGATCGCCTCACTTACTCTTCACTTGGACTATTGGTATACTATCTAATGCGGTTGACCACCACATAGATATGTTTGGTCTTCTGTATAGGAAGGTTCACCCTTATGGTGGGTGAGGACCATTGGGGCTCTGGTTTGAGTTGTAATCTAAGTCCTGGACATAAAATAGGGTTGAAAACCTATATGAGCCCAATGTAGTTGAGTGTTGGAAGGCCTGGGATAAGCAAGGCAAGGATGGAAATTTAGTTTTAGGTTAGTTTGCTCTTGAAATGATTGTATATATGAGAATGAAAATAAAAAATGACTTTGTTTTCAAATGGATTGCTTAGTGTCTAAAACTCAAGGGCATACCAATGAGCCTTGTGCAAATGCTAATTAATGAAATTATTTTTATATGTCACCATAGCATGGTAGCATACATGTTTAAAATACTAAATTATAACTCAACATCATGGGAAACAAATGGACAATTTCTTGATAGAATCATCCTATGGTCGAATGGACCTAGTTAATCAAGTGACTTTTCACAAGTTTAGAATAAAGATTGACAAGTGTGACTTCCTATGAGTCAATCCTAGAACCAGTTGAGTACCATTTTAGGGGGCTAATGTGAGACAATACCTTTTAGGTAGAAGGATTGAGGCTCGGCTTCCCTCCATTTTTCACTCTCATTAAACCAAGTGTGGTTCTCTCCTATCTCAATCTTGGATAATTTGTGAAATACTTCGTTTTAAGCTTGATGTTAGATTGTTGCTAGAGACCAAAGTTGTGTCTTTGGGGACTTGCAGGCTGATTCTCATGGGATGAGGCTGAATGCTTTGCATGTGAGGTAGACCTAGGGAACACCCTGTCAACTAAGTTCGTATGCTCAAAATTAGCATAGATGGTGGTGACTAGGATTGATCCCTAGACAACTACCACACTATTGTCCTTAAGAAAATTAAGGTCAAGTACATTTCATGTTATATGAGAGTATTACATTTCAACTACACTCCATCACTATGTTAATATTAAAATTGTTAAGTAAGGATTTTTAAGTTTATTCAACATTGTGATTAGTGGACTAAAGGTGAAGCCATGAGATATTTCAATATATTTTACAGCTTGTGGATTTAGCAATTTTTGGTTTGGGCATAATGTTTCCTTAGTTACTCTCAAGACCATCCTCGAATCAGATTGGTAGATAATATCTAAGAGAAAAGTTGAACTTTGTGTAATGGAAACTACCTAATGGATGCCAAGAAGATCAACTACATTGAAAATGATATTTTGAGAGCTCTAACTGTTGAAGAACTTAACTTGATCTAAGCCTTTTAGTTCTTCAAAACTAAAGACTCAGAAGTCCTTACTCTTATAAATAAGTAACTGATCAATTAGAACCAATATGTGTATTCATGACTCATAAGAGTTGTAAACCTTCATCACATGGGATTGTGACCTCATAATTTCTTTGTCTCCAATTTAGAAATATCAAGTCACCTTGACTATCCTCTCTTGGCTATGGATGTAGTAAAAATCCTCATCAAAGATATATAGTCAAGCCTAGAAAAACCACTATCACTTTACCAACCAAGTATAAATTTAGGCTGAGTAACATCTTTTGATGAATAAAAATTGAAAGAAGTCAATAACTTATGAGATCCAAAGAGTTTATGACTTGTACTTTAATAAGATAATATTCTTAGGCAATTCATGAGCATCATGAACCATTAAAAGATGTATGAGGAAAAAAATGTTAGGGTACTCTCTTACACTTGATATCCTATGCAGAAGAACTTATGTTCCATGTTCCCCTTGGTATACTAGGTTGGCTCATAGTGTAGCCTATCCTTGTGAGAGCACATGTTCCATTTGATGGACTAGATTTTCATACCACTCTATCATGAGTTCTTTTGTGCTCGCGAGTGAACATAGTACATGTGTTGGTATTGAACTTCTACCAACTACTACATGCATGTTGACCACATTGGAAACATTGAGTATGAGTTGTGGAGGATTTGTTGAGCCAAGAGACTCAACATAGTTTGACTTTTTGCATTCTACACAAGTCCTCGAGGGCATGTAGAGTACCATGAGGATGAGGCAATGACTGGAGCCCAATAATGGGTGTATACTAGGATTATTTGGGTTATATGACCCAACAAAGTTGTATTTGCCCATAGCTCTTTCTCTTTTGGTTATCAAGTGGCGGGATTTATCAATCTCCCCATAGAGTATCTAGCCCTAGATATCCTTAGTGAGCCACCCAAAGATGATGTTATCTCCCTTCAGTTGTTCCATGGTTGATTTTGCATATCATACAACTTTTCAAGTAATATAAATCCTTGTATATAAATAAAGAAGTAATATAGTTGGTTTTCCTTTGTTTTCACTGAGTTATTTTGGCTCTATTATACTTGGCATGAATATTTTATGAAGATCCTTTAAAAATTGCATTACACTCCCAGATATTATAGAAAGAGGTGATGGATCTAACACGGTGTCTATTACTTTGTTGATGCAAAAGGCTAGCCTATCTTGGAATAGATCTTAAAAGAATTTGATTGATGGAGGAACCTAAACTTGTCAAGATATTTCTCTTTAAAGAGCTACAAGTAAAAGTCATTAGAGCTATGAATGATCAAAGTATCCATCAAGACCGATATATCTATATTCAAAATACCAACATCCTACCTCTTGATATGATAGCTCACCTAGGTAGACAAAAACATAATGACTATATTGTCAAGGGATTCCCTAAAAATAACAAAGCCACTATCAAAATTTTAAAGTCCACAAGAAACCTTTAGTATACAAAGAAATAGATTGAGGCCAAGTTTCACAACTAAAAGCCTTATACAATATATACAAAATCTCCTTTAATAAAAAAGCTACATACTATAAATATTAAAGCAATAAAACTTGAGCTTTAAATGATGTCAATAATCTTGTCGTGAATAATCTTGTATAATGTTACTATACATCTTTTAGGTACCTTGCCACAAATTTCCTTAGCTGATCATCATTAGGAAAAGATTTTTTTACTAAAGCATGTTAAGCTACCTAAGTTTAATGGTGAAGGATTAAATATAGAAATAAATGCCCAAATGCGAAAATGGAAGACTACTTCTCTAGATGATTGTAGCCAATTAAGCTATAATTGCCAAGTTATATCTCACTAAAGAAGCCAGTTTATGGTGGAAACAATGGTATGGCAACAAGGCTATTACTGAGATATCCCAAACCTAGGAATAGATCAAGATAGTTGTCCAAGGAAGACACATATCCCCAAAAAACTACCAAATCCGTAGAATGGACGAGTTCTTGAGCTTAAGGCAACAAGGTCTAACTGTGGAGGAGTAATACTCCCATTTCTTTTTCCTTGTAAAGTATGCCCCCAAAATGACAATGACACAACAAGTAGCTTGTTTCTATGAAGGCTTAAATCCACTGTTAAATTGGGAAACTGAAGGCTATGAAACCTTTTGACCTCAAAGATGTGCTACTACAAGCTCAAGCTTTGATGAAATCTCTCTTTAGAAGAAATTTTAGGGCTACCCCTACTTTTCGAGCTGTAGATTTCCCTATTCGAAGAGAGCTAGGGTCAACCTTTAGATGGCAAATTAGATTTGGGGTTCTCAATGACTGAAAATCAGTCAAATGCAGTTATTGCCTTGCCATAATAGCTTGTAGATGCAAAGAACTAAAGAAAATCAGTCATTTACTACTGTTGCCCTGTCTTAATAGCCTATAGATGTTGTCTCTTCTGCTGCCCCATTTCAATAGCTTGTAGATGTTGTCTCTTCTGCTGCCCTTGGCAACCTCAGAAGGTCCACCAATGGTTGCAAATCAGACCAATAGTCTCTCCTTTCTCTCTCTTGCAGGCTGAATTTATAAACATGCCTCTCTCCATTCTCTAAAGATGTTTTTCAATCTCGCATGGGCATTTTTGACAAGTGGCAGCCTTTCCAAATGGCTTTTCTAATATTTTTCATAATTAAATATTAATTTTTAGCATTAAAATAGTCATCAACCTAATAATAACCCTCACCTTGTAAATCCCTATCAATGTGTCCAACCTTATTGCTTTAGATGAAACTAGCTAGGCTACTTCAAGGCCCAATGTCCTGTTTTGTTAACCCTTCTCATAATCCTCTAACCCATGGAAACTTCAACAATCAAGGGCAAGGACATGGAGTGGAATGAGGACTAAGTGGTCCACCTTGTTTCCTTGCAAGATGAGAAGAAGAAGAAGAGAATCGTGCTCTCTATGAGAAATTGGAGAGAAGCACAGTGTGTAAAGATGGGGGATTCTGTAGGATCAAGTGGTGGTGATGCTTTACAACAGATGATTGCTTTGTTGTAGCAACAACAACAGTAGCAGTTGTTGTTACAATAGCAGATGCAAACTTGACAGGAAGCAGAAAGAATTGATTCCTTAGCTGTGAATGCATTGCAAGCAGTGAGATAGGAATGAAAGCAGATTAAGGGTCAGAATATTTTGGCCTTCATCTCGTTGTATGAAGAAAAGATGTTGTTTCATGGGGTACCATATTATGCATGGAGTTGGTATTTCTCTCATTTGGCCATGCATGCATTGCATGATCGGATTGATGAGTTACACAGAAGAGATGTTGATTGGGCGGATTTTAAGAAAGCTTTGAGAGAAGAGTTTTTCTTGGAAGATGCAAGATTGGTAACTAACAAGACATTGATAGATTGGATTGACAAGCCCAATAAAAGGGTTGGCTGCTACAACTTTTCTCATTGAATTTGAAAGTTGGTATGCGCAGTTGGATGCCGATGAGTGGCAATCATTGGCAAAGTTCTTGGAATCGCAAAACGTGAATTTCATGATGCAATCATTGATATGTTGAAGCGAACAAGACAGTTTGATGGTGAAGTTTTGCAAGCATTGATGCAGGTTGACAAAGACATAGAGAAACAACTTTAGAGGGAATATGATGATGCATGTAATGCTGATTTGGAGCAGGCTGATGTTGAAAATGGATTAAATGGGAGTGCAAACATCAAGCTTGTGGCTGAAATTGGTCTTATGGGCAGTAATAAGCATAGTGAGAAGGCTATATATAATGGGGATGTCCATCAACCAGTACATGAAGAAGAAGATGCTCATTTTATTCCAAGCAGTCATTATTCACGAATGCATTGGGTTCATGCTACGACAGAGACAATTGTTAAAGTGGGAGAAAGAGAGACACATTGCATAGCTCTCTTGGATCATGGTTTCGAAATCAATGTTATGGCATGTAGCTTGTATGAGAATGGAGGTTGGCTGATTGATATAGATCCGGGATGGCGCATGCAGGTAGCAAACAATTCATCATAGGATCTTTATGTGGCTTGTCCGAATGTACCTGTGACTGTTGGTTGGAGATGTTAGGGATGAATACCATTTTTTTGTGCAGGATTCATGTAGTTATCTAGTGATTTTGGGGCAGCCCTATATTTCAGAATCGAGGCCGGAAACAAAAGCCCTGGATTATGGTTCTTCATATGCTCGGGTTTGGAGTAAAGACAATACAAAAGCAGTATAGTTTCTCACTGTTTGTGTGAACCATCCCCACAATCAGGATAGGATGCGGGATAATCCCATGCCACCTAATGCACACGAGTTCAAGGGTTTTTAGGCATCACTGCTCTGAGTGGAGGCTATGGTAGTGCCTCTAGGAAGATAATTATGCCTCCAACAAAGGGGGAAACTGTGTTTGTGTCTAGATTGCAGGAATGGATAGCATGTAGTCTTGGAAGTTTTAATAATATTTCAGCCATGTGAACGACTGAAAAGACATATGTAGGATGGGTTGAAAAAGAGCTGAAGACATATGGTTTGATGGGTGCAAATGAAGGTATTTCAAGGCTGTTTTCAGGGCTAGTTGATGTTATTTATGTTGACACTTTATAGTTGTATGAAGTCATTCAAGAGTTTGTTGAGCATGAATGTTATAGGTTGCAATATGGGTTGTAAAATAGGGCTGAAGCAAGGGTGGATACAAAGTACAAAATAGTTGCAAAGAAGGCTAAGCCTATGGCTTTACCTTTACTGCATGAAAGTGATGGGTTGGTTGAAAAAGTGACTCAATAGCCTCGTTTACAGGATCCACATGGAGTAGGACATAAATTTACAACTGAAACTTTACAAGAGCTGAAAATTTGTGATACAAGCTTCCTTTTGCCTCTACAAAATGAGCTTGTTTCTTGTAGATGTTGGCAAGGCATGGGAAAGCCTTTGCATTTTAGCCAGATGAAATTGGATGTGTTGATCCCCAACCATAGTTGCACTTATGGTGATCTTTATAGCACCTCGTGTGCCATGGAATTTAAAGCCTATTCCAGTGCCTTGAGCATATTTGCCTAAGCTACTAGAGCTTTTGAACGAGAAGATTAGAATGCGGATTTTGGAGCCTTCTTCAGCTCCATATTCAAATCGGTGGTTTACTATTCCAAAGAAGAATGATGCTTTGAGGTTTATATAGGATTTACAACCAGTTAATATGCCTATGAGTGAGAAAGTCGTAGTATGGATAGAGGCAAGTAAAGACATCAAGTGTGAAGAATATGTAGAATGCCAAAGGTGCACCTATGTTGGATGGAAGCCATAAGTATGTGAGGCAATCGGGTCATACCAATAAGTCCACACTGAGTCCACACTGAGTCCACTAGAACAACGTGGAAAATTGAGGCAGTGCAAGAATAGAAAGAGGAATGTGAGATGGGTTTGGAGGCCCAAAATCTCTAAAAGTGTGATTGATGTGTTAGATAAAAGGCCAAGAATTCCAAGTGGACATACCATGGTCGATTCCCAAGTGAATGTGACTAGAGGCCATAATGATACACCTAATAATATGCACCACTTTGGGATGCATCTATGTGATGGGCCTAGGATTGAAACTCTACCTAGTTTGGGTTGTAACATTGACATATGCAATAATCCAAATAGGGAAGGCTTAAATGAGCATAAATATGTGATTCTCTCTATAGAAGGGGTCTTTGGGTAGCTCAAATGATCAATCTATTTGAGTTACAATCAAGGTGGGACACATGGGCCCAATGAGGACATTCATTTAGCTAATAGTACCCAATAAGAGATAGCCCATATCGATGTTATATCAGTGGGAAGGCTTGGACTTGTGGATATACAAAAGCCCAAGATTAAACTTTGATAATCAAATTGCAGTGAGCTGACTTGCATATGTAGCATGAGGCTAGCCCTTGCATCTTATATTATTTTTTGTTTATCTTGGTTAGTTTGATAAGATGCAATGTATTTGCCAAGAAAATTGTGTATCTAATAGATCAAAATGACCTATTCCCATTAGGCCAAGAGAGCCATGTGTCTCTTTGGTGCGAGTGCATTTAATGGTTCTTTGTTTTAGTGTTGCAGTAGATAGGTTCTTCGGGATAATGTATGTCAGGGATGCTTTATCTTCCTAGGGGTGGAATTTTTCCAAAAAGGACATGATGCTAGCTGGAGCAAAATAAAAGTGAACGAGAACAAAAAGAAAAATCATGTCAGCTTGCGAGAGCTTGATAGGTTCTTGGGTACTGAGACTAAACCTGAGGCCAATGCCCTATTCTCCTTGGGTCACAATATGCTCACAACTCCCTCCTTTTTATATATCCGAGTACAAAATAATGAAGAATAGAGATTAAGCTAAAAGGAAAAACGTATAAATGAGATAGACTATAAGAGTACTCACCTAGTAGGAGTTCTTGGTCTAGTTGTCTTAGGTAAGGTAGGCAGATCATATTACCATTTTGGATTACTTCTTTGATCATCCTTTTAGCCGCTCTATGTTAGAACAATTGGTTTGCAGCTAGCTCTTGATCACTTTGTCAGATTATGCTTGGCCTATCCCTCATGGAATTCATGTCTTGATTTTTCCAGAAGATGAAGTGAGAACTGTGTGTTGTGCTACATTGTGTATTTCATTTAAAGTAACTTTATGCTCTCTATGGTTTATGTGTGTGTAGATCAATTCATAGGTTCAATAGGTTGGGTCACCCTATCCTATTGTCACCAATGAGAGGCCAATTTAAAGGCACACTTTTTGGGATTTTGGACAATTTTGGACAAATCCACAAGGCCTTTGTGGGTAAAAATGAAGATTTTAGGCTCCAAAGTGATTTGTGTTGCAAAGTAATCAAAGCGCAAGAGAAAGCATTTTGAAGTTTGAGATGTAATGAAGCACCAAATTCAGTCTACAAGTAATGAAGAAGCATCTAGCCATCACTTGAGCATTAATTTTGAGTGCTTGGGGTGAATTTAAGACCACAAGACCTTCATTAATGTGGAAATGTGGAGTGCGCAACTAAGGAAGCCAAAAAAGGCTCCAAAACCATGTGGGTATGCCAAATTTAAAGAGGCATTTATGGTAGGCCTCAAAGGGGTGTTTTTTCTTGATATGTCTAGTCATTTATAGGAGAGTAGGGGGAAAAAAGGGCAAAAATGAAAAACACCATCATATTGCACATTTGATGATTGTTGCGCGTGAGATCATCATCATTTCTCGTGTATGATGGATGAAACAAAGCCCCTTCTCCATTCTCTATGCGATGATGTAACTTTCATAGCCTGATATGAAGAATAAATAATACTGGTTTTTTAGTATTTCTCTCTCCTCTCTCAAAACAATCTTTCTCTCTCCTTCCATTCCTCTTGCATAATGGCTATTCTTATGAGAGAAGAGGGATGGGTAAAAGAGAGGGAGAGGTGAGAGTTATGTGAAAGATACGGTTTTTGGCATGTTTTTAGAGCATTGTGAAGTGCCACCAAGTATATTAATGGCTATCTCAAGCATCAACGACCTTGAAATCCACACGACACCTCATTCGTGTTATGAACATATAAGCGATTTTTGATAAGTTTATTAATTCTCATAGTAAATGGAATGGGATTGAAAAACTATTTTAGAGGTAGAAAAGGGATATGAATACTTAATTTTCAACACTTCACATTTACTCTCTGCTATTTTTTTTGAATTCTTATTAAATTAATATATAAATAATAAAAATAATTACAAAAATAAATAAAAATAGGAAAAAATACATGTAAATAGTAGAATACTAAGAATAAATGTGAGAATAATAAAATATAATTATATTATATATATAAATTTAAAATCATAAAAATAAGCATTTTTGTATCTAAATAAGATGTTTCGGTAACACAAGAGTACTCCTAGTGCCGTTCACGGTGTGCTAAAGGAATCTATTTGTAAAAAATTAGAGAGTAATTGTTGAAAATAATAATTTTTTGCTACACTTCATGAGTAGGATGATCGTGTGTTATTTATATTCCCAAAGATAGTATGAATCAGGAGGATTCAGTGTCTTTAATGTGTATTTAGCAATGCCACAATGAGTAGAAAATTCATGGAAAGATGTAAAGGAATGATTGTTGTACATTCACATTTTGGTTGTCACATTAAATATGTTTAGGCATATTCATTCACATTTTGCATACAAGCATAACCTTGCATATACTATTGCACTGCAATTGTATTCTATATTGACTGAGTGTGTAAGATACATCCAAGCCGTTGAGATATGTGGATCATAAAGAATATTAGTGAGGAAAGAAGAGTATGTTTTGTTGTTCTTTATGTACTAAGATGGTGCATCTCGAGACCAATCCCTAGGGTGTAGGGGAGCCATATGGGCCATAATAGTCTACTAGGGGGTGCCCTTTGTGTGTGTATCAAGGTGAAGTAGTCATCTATGCAAGGATCCCTTACTTGGAGTTGGGATGGGTAGTATGTTGGACTATAGTTTGAAGATTATATCTATAAATGCATTTGTTAGATACATTATTTCCTGGCATCCAAACACTCCTAGCTGCAAGGCCATGAGGTTTGTTTGGAGAGTGTAGGAGCCCAGCTAAAGCCTTAGAGCCAATGTTGGACCTGTTTTTAGTCTCAGATGACACAACAATGATTGGTTCTCACTATGTCATCATCTTTAAAAGAATCAATCCTAAACTAACCCAAGGCTCATTTCCTTGATACCAATTGAGATAAAGGGTGAAAAATACCTAGTACCATGATGTGTTAGAGTACTTAGAGATGAAGGGAAAATGCTTGTTCTCAAATCTCATTAGAGATTTGATTGATGAGTTCATTAGCTATGATTATATGGATGCACATCTAGTATTGGAAGAGGCTAAAAGAAATAATGGCATGATCTTGGGCACAATGAGTGTAATCACAACCTCATGTAGGAGGACATTATTGGAGTTGAGATAGACTACACCATTTTCGAGGCCGAATTCCAAAAGCATTAGAGTATGATCTATTCAACCCAAGATAAGGTTTCTACCACGAGGGAATTTGATCCCTCTATTCAAAGGATGCTTCATTATTAATAAGTGAGGAGTTAAAGTTGTAGAATGACCTTGAGAAATTTAGTTTTCTAGCTTTATATATTTTGATAAGATAACATCTAACCCTAATGTGCATTAGATCCCAATGAGATTATCAATGAAATCTTGGGAAAATTTGAGGCCTAGAGGACCCTAGTCTGAGCTTGGCATTTGGGGCTATCTACCACATTGGGACCCAATGCATCACATAATCAAGTTTTATCACATTCTGATAACTCCAGGTCAAGTAATCATATTTTCATTTTGACAATGTTATCCAAAAATTGTTCTATATGAGTTCATATCATGAAAAGGAGTATTTAGGCATGTGGACTAGCACAAGGATTTGGCCTTGAAGGAGTACAGTGATACTTTATTATGGATGTGGTCATCTTCCATAAGAAGTGCTCGCTTAGAGGGGAAGAGACAATTATGAAGATTCGAGTACTAAAAAATTTGCACCCCTCCATATAAAACCTACAATGTCGAGTGTTGATAAGGTGGTTCTTGGGAAGTACCAAAAGCTTTTGTGCTTGTTTAATCAAGCATGTGGTGGAGCAATCAACATGCTTGCTATGTTTGGTGAGCTTGCCAAGGTATTTGACTCCTTTTCTTGCAAGAAAAGTTGGACAAACACCTCATAGTTAAGTCAAAGAAATCACTCATGTTGGAACTTGAAGGCTCCTCATCTCCATTATCGAATAAACCAAAGAAACATTTAGTTTCTTCACTTAGATATCATTGTAAACATACTTTTTATCAGTCACACGTTTGAATATTTTTTTGTTAATATAATCTATTTTGTTTTGTTTGAATAATTCCAAATTATCAAATAAATGTGTGATGCATGTGCATGTGATGATAATTTGTAGGGTATAAATATGTATGATAATGTGCAGTATATTTACATGCAATAGTGCATTGTACATTTTCACATGCGATAGAATAATCTAAACGCATTCTATAAACACATGTACAATTTAGACCTATGCATTAATCATTGCATGTGGCATTAGTAAGGAAACACAATAATTAAATTTACTCATAAATAAAGGCAATGAATATACACATACACATAAGATGTATAATTCATCGTTGAAAGATTTATTTAACATATTGGGTTTCAAGCTTTTTATATGGCCATACATGGCAAAACCTCATGTATGTAAGAATCTCAACAAGTAGGGTCCCTTGCCTCAACAAAAGAGAATAATAAAGCTCATATCCTTGTCAATGATTCATGGTGACCCACTTTACATGGATGGATAACTACTTAAATTTCTTCAAGGAGATAAATGAGATACAAATGTAGCACTATTTGTAGGATCTCCATGCCTACAATTGTCCACCTCCACAATGTTGGGAATCCATCCCAAAATCTCTCCATGCTAGTCATCCCGTCGTAAGTCCTTCAGGATATCTAGAACCACCTTTTAGATGGACATCTTTTGTATAAGGACCTCATAACCATGCTAAATTTGCCTTATTTCATGTAGGGCAATGGTACCAAACCAATCACTATCTTCCCTTCTTTTATCGCGGTCTTTGTAGGGAAATGACAAGTAGCTTACTTGATGCTTACGATGCAACCTCAAGAAGAGAAGAATGGAGAAGATAATGAAGCTAAGGAGGAAAGAATGAAAGTGACATACGAAAATGAGAAGAAGGTAGAACTTTCGACTCTTAAAATCCCAAAATTGACAAAATACAGTGTTACACTCATGATTCATCATGTGAGTATAAAGCCATCATCTCATATTAGAATGTGATGAAACTTAACTTGCACACCTATTACATTCCCAAGAGCATATCAAAATTTTTTTTGAGCCAAAACAATGCTAAGAGGTCCCTGCTCTAAACTTTGGGCTTCTAGGCTATTTTCTGATGTCCTTATGCCTTTTTTTAAAACTTAAAAAACTTTTGGTGTACCCTTGGCAATGTAACACGTATGCATATTAAGTTTTGTTACATTTCAATATGGTTAGATATTTTTAGAACTATCCTATTTATAGATGGATTGATAATTAGAGAATTAATACTACAATTGCTAATTCTTAGAAATTTTACACTATGTAGACTCTACAAAGGCATCAAGAGTAAAGTATGTAACAAGATATGGTAATTGGTGAGCAAATCGGATGTTGGATGCATACGTAGCGAGCGCTGGATAGTCCCCAAGAACAAAAGAACTCTACTTAAGCTCATAAAACGGGAAGGAAGATTTGCACGACATGAAGAAAAGAGACAAATCGGGTACAATCTCCCCCCATGCCTTGTGTGAGCACTTCACAAGGCATGTATTTATAAATTTATTCATCTCAAAGCTAACAAATAGCCCAATTTTACAATTAGCATGCTTTAGCTTTTGTGTTTTCTTTTGTCCAAATAAAGAATAAAGCGGTTGAGCACTTCAAAAGTCGAGATGTGTCCAAATACAATGTCTAATAATGAAATATTCAAACCGTGTGCCCATGCACATACAAAATAATAAAAATTTATCAAACACTTCAATAAATAAGAATGCCTAAATAAATATTAGCACCACACCTTTAATGATAAGGTGCACGCCCATCAAAAAATCATAATTTCTTCTAAGTAATTTGAATACACAGAATCGCCCACAATGCTTCCCAATGCCACCGCTTGCCTGCTCTACACATCAATTGAAGCATTCACAATTGTTAGAAAATAATAAAATTAAACCGACAAAAGTGAATACCTAGCAGTCTTCAGCTACAAAATAAATAAATAGGTTAGAACTCTCTAACCTTAATTTAATATGAGTGCACTCTAAACTCATAAATGTCCATTAATTTAAATATGTATTTTGCAAAATCACCTGTTGTGGAATCACCCACGTGCACATTAACACGACACCTGAAAAGGACAGGCATCGCCGTCAACTTCTTGCACAAGGAATCCACCTTGTATATGAGCCCCAGCAAATAAATATAGTTTTACAGAATCCACTGCAAGACTTCACGGAATCCATCATGAAATAAAAAACTCATGGAATCCACCGTGGTCTCACACGGAATCCACCGTGGAATATGCTTGTTGGCAGCATACCCCCGAGGTGGGATAGCAATTGTTCTCAATTGTTATTAGCTCAATGTGGAGCGAGCAGTGAGGGATAAGCACTTAGATCATGGGTATGTATCCATTAGGCCTCTTCAACATGATGATTTTTAAATTTAACGAAATATCTAGAATATCTACAACCACTTCTAGTGGTCATAAAGTCAGTATTTAGAATAGTTTCAGGTTCAAGGATTTCAGTTTCTTCTTCTAAGAAAAGAGGGTTTTCATAGACAGGGTGAGTAGGTAATTGGCCTCTAAAAGGTCGCAACAAACTGATATGAAAAGTATTTTGGATTTTCCAGTGTAGGGGTAGTTCTAATTTAAATGCATTGTCATTGATTTTGTGAATGATTTTGAAAGGTCCATAAAATCTAGGGGCTAACTTAACAACAAGGTGTTTCTCAACACTTTGCAATCTTCTCTTTTCAATGCATAACCAAACATAATCATCAACTTTAAAACTCATGGCTTTTCTTTTCTTGTTAGCTTGTTTAGTGTATGATTGCTGGGCTTTCGTAATCATTTCATTAACTTCAGCAAAAAATAGTAGCATGCGTATTGGCAATATCATCAGCAACTTTAACTTTGTTTGACAATGATGTAACAGGTGTAGGCAATCTATGTCCATAAATGATTTCAAAAGGGGCTTTATGTGTAGTTGTATCTGGTGTATTATTATATGCAAATTGAAGTAGATGTAAATGTATATCCCATGTTTGTGGATTTGAAATTGTGTATGCATGCAAAAGATCTAATATTATACTATTAATAGCTTCTATTTGCCCATTAGTTTCAGGATGTAATGCAGATGAGAAATCAATCGTAGTACCTAAATTAGCAAACAAAGTAGTCCAAAAATTATTGCAAAATCTAGAATCACGATCAGAAGTAATAATGTTTGGCAAACTATGGTTAGTGAAAACAATCTTAAAAAATAATTGTGCAGCTTGAGATGCAGTTAATGTTTTCTTACATGGAAGGAAATATGCTTGTTTGCTAAATCGATCTACAATAGTCCAAATCATATCATGATTAGCTTGGGTGTTAGGCAAACTAGTTATAAAATCCATTGAAATATGTTTCCATGGTCGCTCACAAATTGGTAAAGGCATTAATAAACCATATTTCTTACCATGGTGTCGCTTGACTCTTTGACAAATTAAACATTCAAAAACAAAGTTAGAAACATCAGATTCTATTTGTGGCCAGTAAAAATCTTCAACCAATGTTCGTAAAGTAGAAATAATACCTCTATGGCCTTGATATGTGGGACAATGAATTTCGTGCAACACAAATGATCTAAATGGAACAATGACACATAACCTTTTCTCAAAAAACATAAATCCATTAGAATAAGACAAAGAATCAATTAGAATCTAGTTATTAGCAACTAATTTATTCCAATGAGCTTGAAAACTGGGGTCTTGGTCAAAGGTACCTTTCATAGGGATAAGAGAATCAAAAGATATAACATAGATATTATGGATACTTGGTCTTCTACTTAAGGCATCGGCAACAACATTCTCTTTTCCGAGTTGATATTGGATAAGTGGATGAAAACTTTGAATAAAAGTAGCCCATTTGATATGGTGGTTAGAGATTTGTGGCTGACTAAGGAGATATTTGATAGTTTGTTGGTCAATTTTGATCATGAAATCAGATCCCATTAGATAGTGTTTCCATTGACGTAAATCTTGTACTACATCTAGCAATTCCTTATCATAGGTAGAATATTTCAGTTCAGAGGGTTTACATTTGCAATTAGAATAGGCTATGGGATGTGAATCTTGCATAAGGATAGCTCTTGTTCCTGATCCACTAGCATCAGTGAAACTACTAGAAAGAATGGTCTATTAAAGTCAAGTAATTGCAAAACAGGGGCATGGGTTAAAGCATATTTCAGTAAATCAAAAAACTTTTGTTGATTATTAGACCAATGATATATAATACATTTCTTTAATAATTTTGTCAAAGGTAATGCAAGCAATGAAAATTTTCTCACAAATTTTCTATAAAAGCTAGCAAGACCTAAGAAAGAACGTAACTCATGCACATTTCTAGGAATTGGCCAATTCAAAATTGCTTCTATCTTTTTAGGATCAACTTTAATACCATCAAAAGAAACAATATGTCCTAAGTATTCAAGTTGGGTTTGGAAAAATTCACTCTTTTCAGGGTTAGCATATAATTGATTCTCTTTCAACAATTTGAAAACCAAAGATAAATGTTCATAATGCTCATTCTCATTCATATTCAAAACCAATATGTCATCAAAGAAAACAATTACACAATGCTGATGCTTACGTGATTCATTATACGACTGAATGTAGTTGGTGCATTAGTCAAACCAAAAGGCATAACAAGGAATTCATAATGAACAAATTGAGTTCCAAATGTAGTTTTGAAAATGTCAGGTGTATCCAATCGTACTTGATGATATCCAGATTTAAGATCTATCTTGCTAAATATTGTGGCCCCTTGTAGTTTATCCATGAGGTTGTCTACCTTAGGGATCGGATATCTATTCTTGACAGTGATTTTGTCTAGGGCACGATAGTCAATGCACATCCTACAGGTATTATTTTTATTCTTGACTAATAGGACAGGTGACCAAAAAGGAGAACTACTGGGCCTAATGAGTCCTCGGGCTAACAATTCTTCAACAAAATAATATTTAAATTGTGAAAGAAATTGTGTGTGCCTAGGATGCATATGATTTTCCTTAGCTTCAATTTCATTCACCCATACTAAGTATGATTTGCTACCTTTTCTCAATGCACGTTTAGCCTGTGTGTGACTAAGCAATGGAAAATTATCTAAGGTGTGCGTACCATGTAATGTGATTTGTTTTCCATTAGAATAAATTTTCATTCAATGTGTGGAATAATCTATATCGGGATTATATTTGTGATGCCAAGGCATTTCTAAGATAATGTCACTAGCTTGCAAAGGCACAACCAAGAAATTTCTGCGCTCAACATAATCACCAATTTTAATTTCTAAATCATGAACTTCTTGTGTACCATTGTATCTAGTGCCTAAGAATGCAGCTTTTATGCGATAACAAGTTAGAACAGTATGTAAATTCAATTATTTTACCAATTTTGCAGAAATAAAATCATGTGTGCTCCCATCGTCATGCAAAACAATCTTTTCTTTACAATGCACAAGACATTTCATTGTTAATAATGAATGAGGATTTAGCATACCTGGTAAAATATCTGAAGTAGTACCGATATCATCATCATCTTCTGTGAAATCTGGCATTTCTTCATGGTCTTCATCTTCAGTCGCTCCCAAGTAATTGATCTAAACAGTTGACTTTTTGGATTGACAATTCACCACTAGGTGTCCAGGTTGATGGCACTTGTAGGAAACTATAGGCTTGGCTTTGGAAATATTATTGGTAATGGCTGGGAGTTTAGATATGTTGGGATTTGGTGGGAAATATGGCTTAGGATTTGAATTTGTATTTGATAGTGAAGTAGGGGGTCGTGTCTAGGATTTACGAAAAGAAGAAGAAACAAAGAGATTTTGATTGAATCTTCGAAAGTTAGAAATGAATTGCTTTGTACCGAAGTTACCGTTAGTTGGAAATTGTTGTGGTCACTTCTCTCGTCCACGAATTTTGTCTTCATCATCATGGGCTAAAGAAATCGCATCCTCTAGAGTCGTTGGCTTTATGTCCGCATAGAAGTGACCAAGCAAACCAAATATATACTTGCGCTTGTGGATCGACTCAGGTACATCTTCAAGCATTTGAAGTTGCAATAAGGCATTCCAAAAAAGCTCAATGTATTGCGGAATAGGCTCACGATCTCTTTGTTGCAGAGGATCCCACTATTTGATTGCTTTTTCATGGAATTGAGGTCAAAGAAAATTCTGCAAAAATTTCTTTTGAAAAGCCTTCCAAGTAGTAGGACAATCAATACTCTTGCGGACAACAGTCCACCATAACAATGCTCTGTCTACTAAATGGTTAGTGACACATTTGAGTTTATCTTTTTAGGCATACTGTACTTCGTGGAAATAATCATCAAACTGACTGATAAAAGTGAGAGCAATTTTTCCGTCATGTAGCCCATTAAAAGTACAGAATTTGAAATTTATTTTACTTATCTTGGCTTCTTTCCTGATAGATTGTGCTTCGAGTGTCGCATTGATCGTACATCGTATAACATCTTCAGGTTGCACTCCATCTTGATCAACAGTGGATCGTTGAAGATGCCGCCCCGTAGACGTTTGAATTGGAGAAGTTAAGCTTTATATAAATCTTATTAAGCTTTTAAAGTTCAATTGACTAATCTTTCTTCTTTGCTAACTCTGCAAAAAAATATATTGATAAAGAATCTTGGAAAGTGGTCCTCTGTCGACATAGAGTGGTCCTTCGCGATCCAACATCACAACAAGGGGTTTTTCACTTGCATGAACACGATGGTATTGATGGTTCGTCGTGAGACTGATTGTACCATTCGTTTCAGGGGCTTCGCCTTCACGTGAGATGGTAAGCGATTGGAAGCCCTTGATCATCCTAGGTTCGGTCTAATACCATTGGTGTGCAAATCAAATGTTGGATGCATACGTAGCGAGCGTCGAAAGGTCCCCAAGAACAAAAGAACTCTACTTAAGCTCATAAAACAAGAATGAAGATTTGCACAACATGAAGAAAAGAGACAAATTGGGTACAATCTCTCCCCATGCCTTGTGTGAGCACTTCACAAGGCATGTATTTATAAATTTATTCATCTCAAAGCTCAAAAATAGCCCAATTTTACAATTATTAGCATGCTTTAGCTTTTGTGTTTTCTTTTGTCTAAATAAAGAATAAAGCAGTTTAGTGCCCCAAGAGTCGGGCTGTGTCTCCCAAATACAATATCCAATAATGAAATATTTAAACCATGCACCTATGCGCATATAAAATAATGAATATTTGTCAAGCGCTTTAATAAATAAGCACACCTAAATAAATATTAGTGTCACACCTTTAATGATAAGGCATGCACCCATCAAAAAATGGTAATTTCTTCTAAATAATTTGAATACACACAATAGCCCACCAGTGCTTCCCAATGCCACTGCTGCTTGCTCTACAGATTAACTGAAGCATTCACAATTGTTAGAAAATAATAAAATTAAATTGACAAAAGTGAATACCTAGCAATCTTCAATTACAAAATAACTAAATAGGTTGGAACTCTGTCCTAATCTTATTTTAATATGAGTGCACTCTAAACTCATAAACATCCATTAATTTAAATATGTATTTTGCGGAATCACCCGCTATGGAATCACCCGCTATGGAATCACCCATGTGCACATTAAATTAACATGACACTCAAAAAGGACAGGTGTCATTGTCACCTTCTTGCATAAGGAATCCGCCTTGTGTATGAGCCTCGGTAAATAAATATAGTTTTACGGAATCCACAGTGGTCTCACGAAATCCATCGTGGAATATGCCTCTTGGCATCAGTAACTTTCCACTTTTTTTTCATGTTAAAATTCACAACATAACATATGCCATGATTAAAGAGCAAAAAATACAGTAAGAAGACTTACACTATAGCTAAGAGTAAAGTCTGAAAGTAAAAGCTTCATTCAAACTTTCAAGGAGACAAAGTTATGTGTTTTATTCAATGAGTTTCCAAATCTCTTCCTATTTAGGAAAGATGGCCTTAGAGCCATATATCATGGAGGTATCGTGTTCATCTCAATGAAGCATCTAATAGCTCAAAACCTAACCCAACTTTCTCAAGATGCCCTTAGAGGAGTCCTCCTCAACATCCCCACAAGAAACATAGGTGAAGTCTAGGTACAATGGCCTCAAGATAAATCAAGAACTATCAACACTTTTTTAATCTTATCGTTCCAAAAGCTAGCTTCTTGAGTCTTGTTCATTCACAAGATTGAGGAAGTTCTCTATAGAACACAAAATTAGAGATGGTTTCTACCACAAGATCAAGATAGATCGATTATATTGGTCTTTACCCCAACAACCTCCCACTTAAAGTATAATGTGCTTTTAAGGAAGCCAAAAGAATAAAAGAACATGTGAGGTAAATACGTATGAGTTATTCCCATCTAGTAGCCATCAGCTCCCTACAATACATGTGAGTTACCCTCAATCAACTACCTGCAATAATATGCAAACTTTTTGAAGGGTAAATTCTTGGTGAGAAAGTAAAACATATCCAATCCTAATTCGCTTTGGCAAGTTAGTTTGGTAGTCATCTAGGACCAATCCTAGTCACCACCATTTATGCTAACTTTGAGTGTGCAGACTTACATAACTAGATGTTCCCTAGGTCCACATCACATGTGAAGCGTCCAACCTCATCCCATAAGGATCAACTTGTTAAGTTCCTAACGACATGACTAAAGTCTCTAGCAGCAATCTAATATTGAGCTTAAAACAAACATATTTCACAAATTGTCCAGATTGAGGTAGGTGAGCATGCACTTGGTTCAATGAGAGTGAGAAATGAGAGGGAGATGAGCGCCAACACCTCTACCCATAAGGAATAGTCTCATACTACTAGCCCTTATATAAAATGGTATTCAACCAATGACTTTGAGGAAGGTACACTTATTGGCCTGTATTTTAAACTTGGGAAAAGCCATGTGGTTGATCGAGCCCACCCGATCCTAGAACAATTCTGTCTAGAGCCGCTTCCCATGATATCAATGCATATTTTAGTGTTTTAAACATGCATGCTACCATGCTATGGTGACATATAAAACTAGCTTCATTAATTAATGTTTGTGTAGGGTTCATTAGCACATCCTTAAGTTACAGATGCTAAGCAATCCATTTGAAAATAAAGGTATTTTTAATTTCATTCTCATGTATACAGTCGCTTCAAAAGTGAACTAACCCAAAATCGAGTCCTTATTTATCTTGGGCCTTCCAACACTCAACCATGCTAGGCTCATATATATTTTTGACCCTATTTTAGATCCTTGATTGAGATTACAACTCAAACTAGAGCCCCGTTGGTTCTTGCCTACCATAAGGGCAAACCTTCCTATACCAAAGACCAAATGTACTTATGTGGTGGTTGGTAACATTAAGTAGTGTACAAATACTTCGGCTAAAGAGTAACCGAGGTGGCCCTAGGGATGGTATCACACTTATTTCTTCTAGTTGCTAAAGTTATGGATATAATTAGTATAGTTGTGTTCATACCTTAAAGTAACCACAATCAATTTCTAATTTTCTACCAATCATTTCTTTCAAAAATAAGTTTTGAGTAAATCAAAATGTAAAAAATATTTTCTATAATTCTCAATTAAACAAAGTTTACCTTCATGCATTTGCACATATTTTACTTTATGTGTATGAGAGCATATCTTATTTCGTAATTTTCTATTTACAAAAGTATACCAAGTGATTCAATGTGTGTGAATACACTCTAATGACATAATGAGAAACTAAATTAATTTTCTTTTGTAAAAAAATATAACTTTATCGTAATTTGAGCATTTAGCTTAATTTATATCAAGAAACTAAATAATATAAAACAAAAGCATCCTTAACTAAAGAAATATGATTCTTATGAAGTTTAATTTTAATTTATGTGTATTTAAAATTATGATTTAATGATTCGATGAATTGATTATTGTAGATGTTAATTGAGATTTTTTATAAATTTACATCAATTTTAAGTATTTATAAGAATTTTATATTAAAACTTTTCAAAACTAATATTTTTAATATTACTTAATTAATTTTGATTTTTAATCTAGTTTATTTCTTTCATTTTAAAGTCTATCATATTTTTCTAAGAATTGTTGATATTACTTTTGTTATATTTCTAATTCTAGAATGAAAAATTATATAAAAAAATAAAATAAGGATTATTCTATATTTTAAAAGAGTTTTTATGATTAAATTAATAAAAATAATTTTCAATAAAAATAAAAATAAGTTTAACTCTATATAATTTTTAGAAATTTAAATATTATTTTAAATATTGTTAAAATAATAATCTAATTTGAAAATAAAACATTATACCTTAATCATGTTAATGGTCGGAATTTCGAAATCATGGTTGCTCGAGGATCTTGCTATATAAATATGCTTGTGAGGGGCCATGGTGGATGGGAAGGATGGGAAAAGAAATGATTTTGGGTAGGAAGACATCGCATGAATTGTCGCTAACTCCTTTTAGAATTTCCTCACCTCTAACTCGTAAATTGCACTCCCTCTCTCACTCTCAAGAGTTGACTCATCGTCATTACTCTCCTTCAAGCAAGTGCTTATGCTCGAGCTACAATTCTATCTGCAGTGAGTGGAAGTTGGTCTTCCAACTAATCGAATGCATCAGAGGCCATCTGGGTTGCCCAACTTGTCATTTGGAAGGCCTTACAACGACAAATTCTAAGGGCATATGACTTTGTCTTTCTAGATTTATCGCTAGCCATGAGAAGGCTAATGTTTTTGCAAGGCTTACTCTAGAAGGGTAAGACCGCCAGAGAAGGGTGTGGCAGCCTACACATCTTAGGCCTGAAATTTCTGAATATGAGATGAGATTCTGAGTACGTGCTTTGGGACTGCTGGGGCCAATCAACCATAGTGGCCAACCAACCATACTGAAATTTAGTAAGTAAGAAAGAAAATAAGCATGTCACACCATATAAACTCGACTTATCTAACGTTCAAAAGGTCTAGCAAGTCTACGCGGTGTGACCCCACTCTTAATTTGAGGACTCTTTTGGTGCGATTATTGTGATATCTTTATGTGATAGGGTGCATAACTAGTTTTGTGGGGCCTTCCTTGACGATAACATCACGTAATGGAATCCTCATGTGCCTAGAACCTCTCTCTCTAATCTCTCTGATAGGGTAGAGTCTACACGATCTTTTTGCAAATGTGCGTGCGTGCGTGCGTGCGTGTGTGTGTGTGTGTGTGTGTGTGTGTGTGTGTGTGTGAGGGAGAGAGACACTTGGAGATGCCCCTATAAAATACTTTCTAGGATAGACCATTAAGTCATAGAGCTTATAGAGAATATTTGATTCAAGTTCTCTCTCCCTAATCTCTCTAATAGGGTAGACAATCTTTGTCCTTTGTCCAAATGTGTGTAAGTGTGACACTCGGAGATGGTCCTATAAAATAATTTTGGGGATAGACCACTAAGTCATAGAGCTTACAGAGAATAGTTTATGGGAGCCTCCAAGTGAGTGTTATAGCCCATCTATACCAAGGAAGGATGCTAGAAAAGAGCTTTTAGTGGTATGTGTTGTAGTCCACCATGTGCTGATCTCATCTACTAACATGATCTATGAAAACATATGCGGCCTTGAATATCTTCTTATTTTCAATGTTGTTTCTCTATTTGTGACCCATTTTCTTAATCCCCAAAGTGCTATTCATCACAAGCCTTAAAAAGCTTATGGGCCACCATAGATGCCTCACAGAATGCATTTCTTGAACACTCACTACGAAGAAAAGTTACAATCGTATCTAATATTGTGTATATACTCAGTTAATATATTATGTGTAATCTTTGATAATATATAAATTCAATTCATAAAAGTAATGCCCAATGAATGTGCAATAAGGAACCCAAAAAATAAAACCAAGGAGCCACTGGGTGCAAAACTATAGCTCCATAATAAATTTCTAGTCAATGGCTCGTTTCTTTTACTACACAAAGTGTGTTTGTAGTTGCACAAAAGCACACATGAAAATTACAAATTGAGCACATGTATATTAATATTTAACGTATCGTGAAAATTGTAGATGTCCACCCTTTGAAAGTGTGTTTAAGTTGCATGTATTCAATGAAGGAGAAGCACAACTTAATCACACTTTCAAAGGGTGGACATTTGCAAAGTTTTGCATTTATTCAATGAAGGAGAAGCGCAACTTAAACACACATTCAAAGGGTGGACACCTACAATTTTCATGATACATTAAACATGCTCAATTTGTAATTTTCATGTGTGCTTTCGTACAACTACAAATACACTTTGTGTAGTAAAAGAAACGAGCCATTGACTGGAAAATTATTATGGAGCTACAGTTTTGCAACCAGTGGCTCCTTGGTTTTATTTGTTGGGTCCCTTATTGCATGTTCATTGGGCATTGTTTTTATGAATTGAATTTATATATTATCAAAGGCTACACAATAATATAGTTTGAGACAATAAAATGTTGAAAGATCAAATAGTATTGTTTTTCGTATTCATTATGTACATAGGTGTAGATAAAGCTTTGGAAACCAAAGTTTGGATTGCATACAATATATGTGAACTCAAACCTCCCAAATCCTTGACTTGGATTACAAATTACAAGTTTTGTAACCTAAGATACTATATATGATCCACCACCCTTGGCAAAACCATTTGATTCACTTGTTCAAGCTTCCAAGTCACCTCTTCAATGTCTTCTATCAATACAAATGAGCCATCTTAAATATCAACAATGTAAGAAAGAACACAATGCTTATGATTAGAAACATGTAAGCTTATTGAACACTAGAAGTACACAACCTCAAAAATTTCAACATTACAATTAATGATCAAATTACACTAGAATTAAGAGTGTCCTTCTATACCTTGGAGTGCTATACAAACTATGCACAATGTAGTTGGTCTTTGGGATCACTGTCATCTATTGTAGTAGTGAACTCTTCATACACTTTCTAAATTTGAGTCTCCATTGGGAACTGGCCAATCCTCAACATGCTCTTGTACCTTGATATCCAAGGAAGGAGGTAAGGACTTAATAATATAGTTTTTATTGAAGGTGAGATCTGCCACTAGCTTAAAACCACACTATGGTAGGTTTCGATGAAATAAAGCATGCTTGATTTCCCATCACTATTTGCAAGCATTGAAAGATGGGGTAGATTCTCTTCCCACCTTGTTGACATAGCCAAATTGTAGGAGTCTATGTACACTATATGTGAATCAAGATCATGATTTCAAGTATACCCCAAGTGATGAAATATAATGAGATGGAGATCGTATGGAAAAGAGTCCAAAAAATATTTGAATGTTATATGATCCACAACGCAATCTTTGAAAAAAGATTAAAAAGTTAACTCATGAAATGTAAAGACTTAATATAAAGTTACCTTATGCAAAGACTTAATGTAAAGACTTAATAGACAAGTGGAAAATGAACATACAAGGACCCTATACAACAACAAATTGGAATAGAAATCCTAAGTCTAAAAATTGCATAAAAACAAAGAATATCAACTTTCTATGAGCATAAATTTTTGAATCAATTAGTTATTCATCAAATTATTAACAATGATTTTTGAAGCGGTTAGCTGCTTATCAAGTCCTACTACACATATACATTTTCAAATACATTTCTCTCATTGCTCACTTTTGAGCCACTCAGTTCATAGTGCTTTGAAAAGAAATTGTAAGGAATAGATGTAAGGAGTAATACGTCCTAGCCTAGCCTATTATAGCTAACTTAGCCACTTAATGTTTAGGCTTAGGCTAGGTTAGAGAAACTGCATTCTAGGATTAGGCTTAGTGCATATCTAGGGCTAGGTTAGACTAGCATTATACATAGACTAGGCTGGGCTAGGTTAGACTAGCTCTATACATAAACTAGGCTTAGTGCATATCTAGAGCTAGATTAGAATAGCATTATACATAGACTAGATTGGGCTAGGCTAGACTTAGGCGAGGAATAAGCTAGAGCATAAGCTTGGACTAGAGCTAAGGTTATCATAGATTAGGGTAGGTTAGCTTAAAATAAGTTATGATAAGCGTTGGGTACTAGGCACTTGAGGATCTTATATGGTCCACAATATACCTTGGACTTAGCTTCTTGCAATCTCCTAAGAATAGGGAACTCTTCTTTGGGCGTACGTGAATGAAGACTATGTCTCCTTCCTTGAAGGTTCTAGCTTGACGTTTCAAATCCGTGTATGCCTTCTGTCTATCCTTGGTGGCTTGGATGTCTTGTCTTATTGACTTCATTTGGTCATCCATCTCTTCCAGCATCTGTCTTGAAGATTCAACCCTCAAGGTTGGATCTGAGAAGTTTAAAGGACTTCGACAGTCATTCACCTTTTTGGTTCACGGTAGTAATGTGCCCTTAGCATATCCTCGATGACTTGGTTGACTACAACTAGACTATACTTAGGCTAGGCTAGAGCTTTGGCTTAGGCTATAAGCCAAGGTTAGACTAAATGTAGACTATACTTATACTAGGTATAGGCAGAAGCTAAGGATATGCATAACATAGGTATAGGTTACACATATGCATAGGCTAGTCTGAGCTACATGTTGGATTGACCTTGGTAGGGTAGAGGTATAAAGTAATATATGTTAGGAATTGGATAGTCTAAGCTACATGTTGGATTGACCTTGGTAGGCTAAGTGTAAGGTAATAAAGGTTAGGAATTGGACAGTGTTATCCATGTTTTGATACATCATATCATATTTACTTTGTCTATGCTTTATACCTTAGTCCATGTTATGTCTTGATGGGAATAGGCTTAAGGAATCACATGATATGTAATTATTATGGCTATTATAGCTATGGCTTGAAAAGAGGCACTTTCATGCCTTGTTGTAGTACGAGATTTTGCCAATATAGATTTTCTCTAACAATTTGAGACATATTTTTGCTTCATTTCTATGTTTACTACAATAGTATTCTCTATCTTTTGTCTTCATAATGCTGTCGTAAATGCTTTGTGGTAGTTTCTCAAGGTTCTCTGGTATTATCTCTAAGTTTTTTGCTTGTTTCTTGAAGTAGTAATGTCATTTTTCCCAATGCTTGCAGCAGTATGTTGTATTTTCTCATACAACAATGCAGCCCCTTTATGCACTCCCTATAGGCCAAGGGATGTAACACTTTGGTGATCCTACCATTTTTGTCTTGGACACGTGATATGAAACTAAGTCAAGAACAACTTTGTTTGATGGAAGAAATCCGAAATTCTTGTGAATTTCTAAAGCAAGATGATGTAACTATCATTTCTTTGTATCTCGTGTTTTAAAGCTCCATAAAAAATTACCTTATTCCAGACGAGAAATTTGAATTTTCTACAAAGCATAAAGCAATGAAACCCTTCCTATAGTTTAAAGGCTTAATTCTGCATTTCTGTTTATAGAATAGTGTAGTTATATTTCTCTGTATTTCTAATTTAACATTCCATAAAAAATGACATTGTTTCATGGTAGATATTTGAATTTTCTATAAATCTTGAAGCAATGGATTCCATTATACCTAGGAAAGAGGCCTACCAAGTTTGGTCGTCATCCGAGTCAGTATGTGGGAGTTACATGCTCAAGAAGGTTGATTTTTGACCAAGACTGTGCACAGGAAAAGAGAGTTGTAGGTTGTGTAGAATTTTTTTGGGACTGAAGATTTTAGAATTTGATCCTGGTATCTTCACAAAAGTTATAAATTGGAAGTGGCAACAATTTTACTTTAGAAAGCTCGGCAATTCGAGTTATGGATCAATAGTTATGAGTAATTTTCAACATTGAGAGAATTGTGAACAAGGCAACAACAACATCAATTATTGTAGAATGAACGAGAAGAAGTAGGAGAATCTTCATTCATGGATGAGCACAAATTACTCACATAGAGTTTTCAGAATGCAAGTATCCTTGTAGAAATAGCAGAGAACATGAAGTAGTACCTTTTGCCTATTCTATAGAGAGTCTAGATTGGTGCAATGGAAGGAATGCAATGCTAGATTGGTTTGATGAATAGCATAAAGAATGATGCTTGCTTTGAGAATTATGGTTTTCTTGTTCAAGAATTTTGAATGAGGAAGGTTCTTGTTTGTCTAGCCCTATTATAGCAGTGTTTTCTATTGTAGTAGTTCTTTGCTTTCCAAAACCCAAGCAATGGTAGATCAAAAGAATATGTTTGACAACTTGCAATATGTTTTCTTTTGAAGCCTTTAGACTTCCAGTAGCGACAAATTTGAAGTATGCCCTCTTGTAGTAAGGAGAAAAAGGAGTGGTGGCTCATGCCTGCTGCAAAAAAAGTTAGAGGAGTAGAGGTTGAATATTGAAGATGGCATCTTGCAACCATGAAGAAGAAGAAGAAGATGTAGAAGGAAGATATAAAAAGAAAAGGAAGAAAAAGCTCATTGTGTGGTGAAAAGAACATACGCAATGTTAAGTGGGAAATTTGAAAAGAAGGAGATAAGGATAAAGATC
Organism: Lygodium microphyllum; assembly: GCF_053477565.2. Taxonomy (NCBI): domain Eukaryota; kingdom Viridiplantae; phylum Streptophyta; class Polypodiopsida; order Schizaeales; family Lygodiaceae; genus Lygodium; species Lygodium microphyllum. The sequence goes on along the minus strand of NC_141157.1, from coordinate 39,581,109 downwards.
TTAATTGTTCACAAGTACTTGAAGTAAAGTTTTTTGGAAAAGCCTAGAAACATTGAGGTTTTTGCAATCATTGAGTATAATACTATGGGAAAATCCAAGAAGACAAAAGGTGCAAAGTTTGCTTTGAGCATGGGGTATATCTTGAAATGTTGTCATTATGTTTATGAGCCTTGTGAAGAAGGGAAATCGTGCAAGTATTTCTACATGGTTGATTTATGCAAGGAGTTCAATCGTGCAAGTATTTCTGCATGGTTGATTATGAAAGGAGTTCAATGGTATCCGTAAGAAGTTTTCAGTAGTAGCAAAGAAGAATTCAAGTTTCAAGATAAATAAAGCATAGGGTAAGTTTCTTTCTTTTGAGAATATTCTTCATGATGTCATAAATGGCATGATGATAGTGAAGGCAAGAAAGTCAAGTCTTATTCAAGTGTTAAACATGTTGGGAGATTGGTTAGAATAGTTGAAAAAATCAAGGAAAGATATAAATATGTTCTGGATTTAGTTTCAGATTCAAATTCAAGTGATGAGGATTGGTTCTCTTTACCCATGGTTTTGAAAATGCGGATATGAATTGCCTGGTGCTCTTTACCCATGGTTTTGCCAAAGATTGAGATAAAGGGAGCGAGAAAGGATAGGAGCCAAATAAGCCAAGGATCTTGGAGTGCCCCAACCCAACAAATGACCTTACCAACAAAAGAGTGAAACATCACACACCTTGCATAAAAAAGTTGAAGGTATTTTCCATATTTTGGTATCTTCTAAAGTGTCACAATCAATCTCCAATCAACTTTATTCAAGATGGAAGAAGGAATGAAGTTGCTAACAAGGAAGATGATCCGTTAGTTGATCAAGAGGATAAGTTATGCATTCAAGAAGATGCTACTGTTATGGATGGTAAGCTTGAGGATTATGTTTTACTCAATGAAGATGTTATTATAGATCATTTTCTTGATCTCTTATTGCTTTTGAGAAAGGCAATGCAACTACCAAGTTGGATTTTAGTGAAGAGGCTATGCAAGCACTTGAAATGCTAGTACCCCCCATAGGGAAAAATGTGTCGTCTTTGGATGTATTTATTCAGGATATACATGTTTCCAACATGCAAAATAGTATTTCAAGTCATTGCATTGTTCAATCAAAAGAACAAGTCAATGTTCTGCTGTAGGAAATTGCAATTCCAGTATAGGAAACTACCAAGCTGCAATAAGAAATTCCACACCTGCTAATGAAATTGCAAAATTGATACAAAAAAGTAGTGGTTTGGAGTAGGTAACTAGTAATTCCATTCAAGAAAGTCAAGATATTAATGAAGAAGTTTGGAAGTGCAAGATAAGCAACAAATACAGATTGAAGAGGTTCTAGAGAAACCAGTCAACGAGCAATAATTGATGTAGAGCTAAAATTGGAGCATACCATGACTAGCACTACATTTTCTTTATAGGAGTTAGTAGTTGAATGTCAAGAATTGTAGCCTTCAATTAGTTTGTATGTTTCTTTTGAAGTTTCACATGAAGTTTTTCTAATAATCAATCTCCAACTGAGATGATTCAATGGCTTTCTTTTGAGCTTGAAAAGGAATGAAACAAAAATTACAAAAGTTGAAGCTTATGTGTTATTAATTGGCTTAAAAAAATAGGAAACATCGCTACATTTACAAGAGGTTTCTCGATTGAAGAATGTAATGGATTTGCAAGTTTCTCACTATGAGGTCAGGAGGCGTATTCCACACTAGATTCTTGAGGTTTTGCGGTGGATTTCGTAAAATTATATATATTTTCCGGGGCTCGTACACAAGGTGGATTCCTTGTGTGAAAAGTCGATGGGGACGCCTGTCCTTTTCAGGAGTCTCATTAATTTATTGTGCAAGTGGGTGATTCCATAGCGGATGATTCTGCAAAATACATATTTAAATTAATGGACGTTTATGAGTTTAGAGTGTGCACTCATATTAAATTAAGGTTAGGACTGAGTTCCAACCTATTTATTTATTTTGTAGTTGAAGACTGCTAGATATTCACTTTTGTCAATTTAATTTTATTATTTTCTAACAATTGTGAATGCTTCAGTTGATGTGTAGAGCAGGTGCCGGTGGCGCTAGGAAGCACTAGGAAGCACTAGGAAGCACTAGGCGATAGCGTGTATTCAAGTTATTTAGAAGAAATTATCATTTTTGATGGGCACACGACTTAGGTGTGGCAACAATATTTATTTTGACGCACTTATTTATTAAAGCGCTTGACATATGTTTATTATTTTGTATGTGCATGGACGCACGATTTAAATATTCATTATTGGACATTGTATTTGGGCACAACTCGACTCTTGGGGCACCCAACCGCTTTATCCTTTATTTGGACAAAAGCAAACACAAAAGCTAAAGCATGTTAATTGTAAATTTGGGCTATTTTTGAGCTTGGAGATGAATAATATATTAAATACATACTTTGTGGAGCGCTCACACAAGGCATGGGGGGAGATTGTACCCAATTGGTCTTCTTGCTTCATGTCGTGCAAGTCTACTCTCTTGGTTTTTGAGCAAAAAGTAGAGTTCTTTGTTCTTGGGGGACCTTCCGACACCTGCTACGTATGCATATGGCATCCGATTTGCGCACCAGTGGTATCAAAGCGAAGCTGAGATTGAAGACTTCCAATCGCCTACCATCTCACGCGAAGGCGAAGTTCCTGGAATGATCAAGCTCTACAGTCAGTCTCGTGACAATCCATCAATACCAGCGCATTCCTGGAGATGAAGAACCCCTTGCTACGCAGTCAGATCATGAGGGACCACTCTCAGGAAGCGAAGGACCACCAGGGAAGTCTCTTTGAAAGGCATCTTTCTTCTCAGAGACATAAACTTAAGAATTTCATTGACAATAAGCTTAAGGCTTAACAAAAGCTTAAGCTTTACTTTTTTCATATTTAAATTTAATCATCGACGGCGGGAGTATGAATTCATTGCAATCGACATTGACAAGAATATGCCGCTATCCTGTCGCGTTGATTTCAGAGAAGTCAAGTTTCTTTTATTAAAGATTAATCTTTTTAAGCTTACTAAAGCTTAAAGCTTAAAGACTACTACCTTTAAAATTTTCTTCTTAGCCGGTGTTCACACTAGTTAATCTCGAACCGATTTTCGACCTCCCTGCAAGCCCCTATTCGCACCTGTGCTTTGACAGAGCCAAATTCTAGTAAATAAGATTGCTATACGTAGTCTACACAGACAAAGTATTCTCATGGAAAAAGGTCGACATCAATTTCCATAGCCGTGAAGAAGAAAGATTATAAAAATCCACTAAAAAAAAAGCAAGCCTTGTAATCCCGAACTTGAGCTACGCTCATCCTGCTAACAAGATTTTGAGTGTGTGAGGTTGTTTGATATTTTGCAGGATGACCGATCAAAATATGGAAGATTTTATGGCTGAAGGTGATTTACCGGAACCAACGATGGAGCAAAAACTGGACCCAATTATGATGTAGCTTCAAGAGGAACGAAGAGCACGTCAAACTTTGCAAGCTCAATTGGCTAGTCTGCAACGATCTACTGCCGATTAAGATGGACTACAATCTGAAGATATTATACAACATATGATTGATGCAACAATTGAAGCACAATCTATTCGGAAAGAAACCAAGATAAGTAAAAGAAAGTTAAAATTTTGTACTTTCAATGGGTCACGCGATGGAAAGATTGTACTTGCTTTTATCAGCCAATTTAATGATTATTTTCATGAAGAACAGTATGCTGAAAAAGACAAAATTAAGTATGGCACTAATCATTTAGTGGACAGAGCATCCTTATGGTGGACTGTTGTCCACAAAAGCATTGATTGTTCTACTACTTGGGAGACTTTCCAAAAGAAATTTTTGCAGAATTTTCTTCCACCCCAATTCCACAAAAAAGCAATCAAACAGTGGGATCTTTTGCAACAAAGAGATTGCAAGCCTATTTCCCAATATACTGAGCATTTTTGGAATGCTTTATTGCAACTTCAAATGCTCGAAGATGTACCTGAGGCGACTCATAAGCGCAAGTTTATGTCTGGGCTACTTGGTCACTTCTAGCGGAAGTGAATATGTTCAAGCCAACGACTCTCAAAGATGCAATTTCCTTGGCCCATGATGTTGACAACAAAATTCGAGAATGAGAGAAGCGTCCATAACAATTCTCAAATAATGGTAACTTTGGTACACAACAATTCAATTCTAATTTTTGAAGATTCAATCAAAACCATTTCCTTCCATCTTCATTCTGTAAATCTTGGACACGGCCCTCTGCTTTACCATCAAACACAAATCCAAATCCTAAGCCATCTCTTGACCCAAATCCCAACATTCCTAAACTTTCCACTATTACCAATAATGTTTCTAAAGCCAAATCCATAGTCTGTTATAAATGCCACCAACATGGACATCTAGCAGCAAATTGTCAATCCAAAAATCCAACAGTTCACATCAACTATTTGGGAGCGACTGACGATGAAGATCATGAAGAAATGCTAGATTTCACGGAAGACGATGACGATAACGGCACTACTTCAGATACTTTACCAGGTATACCAAATCCCCATTTTTTATTAACGATGAAATGTTTTTTGCATGGTAAAGAAAAGACTATTTTACATGACAATGGGAGTACACATGACTTTATTTCTACAAAATTGGTCAAAGAATTGAAATTACATACTGCTTCCAGTCATTATCGCATCAAGGCTGCATTCTTAGGCACTAGATACAATGGAATACAAGAAGCGCATGACTTAGAAATTAAAATTGGTGATTATGTTGAACGTAGAAATTTCTTAGTTGTGTCTCTGCAATCTCGTGACATTATTTTAGGAATGCCTTGGCGTCATCAGTATAATCCCGATATAGATTATTTCACGCATTCAATGAAGATTCATTCTCATGGAAAACAAATCACATTGCATGGTATGCACGCTTTTGATAATTTTACATTGCTTAGTCATACACATGCTAAACGTGCATTAAGAAAAATTAGAATATTCTATTTAATCTAGGTGAATGAAATTGAAGTTAAGACAAATAAGATGTATCCTAGGCATACACAATTTCTTTCACAATTTAAAGACTGTTTTGCTGCTGATTTACCACTTGGTTTACCACCCACATGTCTTGAAGATCATAAAATAGACTTAATTCCAAGTTTTCAACCACCATGTAAAGCACCTTATCGACATAATCAAATTGAACAGAAAGAAATTCAAATTCAAGTTGAAGAATTGTTAACCCGAGGACTCATTAGACCCAATAGTTCTCCATTTGGTGCACCTGTCCTATTAGTTAAAAAGAAAAACAACACTTATAGGATGTGCATTGATTATCGTGCCCTAAATAAAATCACTGTCAAAGATAGATATCCGATCCCTAGGGTAGACGATCTTATGGACAAATTACAAGGGGCTGCAATATTTAGCAAAATAGATCTTAAATCTAGATACCATCAAGTACGATTGGACATATCTGACATTTTCAAAACTGGATTTAGAACTCAATTTGGACATTATGAATTCCTTGTTATGCCTTTTGGATTAACTAATGCACCAACTCCATTGATGAATTGCATATTTTTGAAGCATCAACATTGTGTCATTGTTTTCTTTGATGACATATTGGTTTTCAGTAAGAATGAGAATGCGCATTATGAACATTTATATTTGGTTTTAAAATTACTGAAAGAGAATCAATTATATGCTAATCTTGAAAAAAGTGAAATTTTCCAAACACAAATTTAATACTTAGGACATATTGTTTCATCTGAAGGTATTAAATTTGATCCTAAAAAGATAGAAGCAAATTTGAATTGGCCGATACCTAAAAATGTGCATGAATTACGTTCTTTGTTAGGTCTTACTAGCTTTTACAAAAAATTTGTGAGAAATTTTTCATTGCTTGCATTACCTTTGACAAAATTATCAAAGAAAGGTATTGTGTATCATTGGTCTGAAAATCAGCAAAAGTCCTTTGATTTACTGAAACATACTTTAACTCATGCTCCTGTATTGCAACTCCCTGACTTTACTAGACCATTTTTCCTAGTAGTCACTGACGCTAGTGGATCTGGAATAGGAGTTGTTCTTATGTAAGATTCCCATCCCATAGCTTACTCTAGCTGCAAGCTTAAACCCTCTGAACTTAAGTATTCTACCTACGATAAAGAATTGTTAGCTGTGGTACAACCTTTATGACAATGGAAACACTATTTAATGGGATATGAATTCATGATTAAAACTAACCAACAAAGTATTAAACATCTCCTTAGTCAGCCACAAATATCTAACAGATACATTAAATGGGATGTTTTTTTTCAAAGTTTTCATCCACTTATCCAATATCAGCCCGGAAAAGAAAACATTGTTGTCGATGCCTTGAGTAGAAGACCAACTATTCATAATATCTATGTCATACCTTTTGATTCTCTTATCCCTATGAAAGATACCTATGACCAAGACCCTAGTTTTCAAGTTGACTGGAATAAATTAATTAACAATAACTGGATTCCAATTGATTCATTGTCTTATGCTGATGGATTTATGTTTTATGAGAAAAGGTTATGTGTAACTGTTCCTTTTAGATCATTTGTGTTGCATGAAATTCATTGTCCCCCATATCAAGGCCATAGAGATATTATTTCCACTTTATGTACTTTGATTGAAGATTTTCATTGGCCACAGATGGAATACAATGTTTCTAACTTTGTATCTGAGTGTTTAATTTGTTAAAGAGTTAATCGACACCATGGTAAGCAGTATGGTTTGTTAATGCCTTTACCAATCCCTGAAAGACCATGGGAGCATATTTCAATGGATTTTATTACTGGTTTGCCTAACACTCAAGCTAATCACGATAGGATATGGACTATTGTAGATCGATTTAGCAAACATGCATATTTCATTCCATGCAAGAAAACATTAATTGTATCTCAAGCTGCTCAATTGTTTCTGAAAACTGTTTTCACTACCCATGGTTTACAAAACGTTATTATTTTTTATTGTGATTCTAGATTCTTTGGACTACTTTGTTTGCTAACTTAGGAACAAAGATTGATTTTTCATCTGCATTTCATCCTGAAACAAATGGGCAAACAGAAGCTACAAACAACACAATCTTAGATCTTTTACGTGTATATACAATTTCAAAACCACACACCTGGGATACACACTTGCATTCACTTCAATTTGCATACAATAACACACCACATACAGCTACACGAAAAGCACCACATACTATTTTCGATGAAGTTAAAGATATGATTGCGAAAGCCCAGCAATCATATACTAAACAAGCAAACAAGAAAAGAAAAGCTATGAATTTCATAGTTGATGATTATGTCTGGTTACGAATTGAAAAGCGAAGACTACAAAGTGTTGAGAAACACCCTGTTGTAAAGTTAGCTCCTAGATTTTATGGTCCTTTCAAAATCATTCACAAAATCAATGACAATGCCTTTAAATTAGAACTACCCCAATACTGAAAAATCCACGACACTTTTCATTATTAGTTTGTTATGACCTTTCAAAGGCCAATTACCTGTCCACCTTGTTTATGAAAATCTTCCTTTGTTAGAAGAAGAAACTGAAATCCTTGAACCTAAGACTATTCTAGATAGCGACTTTATGACAACTAGAACTGGCCGTAGATATTCTAGATATTTGGTGAAATTTAAAAATCGTCCTGTTGAAGAGGCCCAATGGATGCTAATACATTAGTCTGGGGGTATGATGCCAGGAGGCATATTCCACGGTGATAGACTAATCATAGTAATTGTCCTCAATGGGATAGACTAATCATAGTAATTGTCCTCAATGGGATACTATGATTAGTCTATCACTAAAGTTCTATTACATTGAGCTAATAGCAATTGAGGACAATTGATATCCCACCCTGGGGGTATGATGCCAGGAGGCATATTCCACGGTGGATTCCGTGAGGTATTGCGAAGGATTCCGTAAAATTATATTTATTTGTCGGGGCTCGTACACAAGGTGGATTCCTTGTGCGAAACGTCGATGGGGATGCCTGTCCTTTTCGAACGTCTCGTTAATTTATTGTGCAAGTGGGTGATTCCATAGTGGGTGATTCCACAAAATACATATTTAAATTAATGGACGTTTATGAGTTTAGAGTGTGCACTCATATTAAATTAAGGTTAGGACTGAGTTCCAACCTATTTATTTATTTTGTAGCTGAAGACTGCTAGGTATTTACTTTTGTCGGTTTAATTTTATTATTTTCTAACAATTGTGACTACTTCAGTTGATGTGTAGAGCAAGTGGCGGTGGCGCTAGGAAGCACTGGGCGAGAGTGTGTATTCAAGTTATTTAGAAGAAATTATCATTTTTGATGGGAGCGTGTCTTAGGCGTGGCACCAATATTTACTTTGATGCGCTTATTTATTAAAGCGCTTGACATATATTTATTATTTTGTATGCGCATGGATGCACGATTTAAATATTCATTATTGGACATTGTATTTGGGCACATCCCGACTCTTGGGATGCCCAACTGCTTTATTCTTTATTTAGACAAAAGCTTTGTGGAGCGCTCACACAAGGCATGGGGGGAGATTGTACCCAATTGGTCTTCTTGCTTCATGTTGTGCAAGTCTAGTCTCTTAGTTTTTGAGCAAAAAGTAGAGTTCTTTGCTCTTGGGGACCTTTCAGCACTCGCTACATATGCATACGACATCTGATTTGCGCACCACACTATGTTCAGGTTATTAATGTTCTTAAGGAAGATTTGCAAAAGGATTATGAAACTGTTGATTTGTATACTCAATTGACATTTTCTCATATTCAAAATCATGATGTTATTATTGAGGATTTGTATGCATCAAATGATGAGATTGCTTATGTTTCTATTGGGACTGATATTTCTAAAGTTCTTGAGAACTATGATTAGTCTATCACTAAAGTTGGAGAATTTGGAAGTATGCAAGTACCTGTAGTGGATACTTATGCAGTTTGTATTGCAACAGGAATGATTGATGTTGTTTAGGGATTGGTTTTTGAGCATGACAATGATGGTTTTGAATGACCTAGATGCTAGTTGCACAACTATGTTATAGTTTTCTGTATCAAGAAAGTTTCAAGTTCCTTATTCACAAAGATTATCTTCAAGTTTGCAAGAGATTTGAGAAATTAAGGAGTTTTTAGGTGTGCTAAAAATGTCAAGATTACAAGATGAACTACAGGAGTCTAAATTCTTACAAGAAGACCTACAACAACCAACATTGCTACAACTCCTATCGCAACAACATGCATTCTTGATGTTCTTATAGTAGCAACCTCCGTTCTTGCTATTGATCTTGTAGTAGCAACTAGCATTTTTGTTGTTCTTACAATAGCAATCTACATTCCTGCAACTTCTACAATATCAAGAAGTGCTATAACAAGCTAAAAAATAACAACTATAGTAGAAACTTGAATATCAACAGTTTCAGGAACATGAAAATCAGCAATTGCATATAATATTAGTATGGGTTGAGGCTCAATTATTTTTTTGGTGAATGATCTTATGCAAATTGAAGTCGTGAAACATTATGATGTAGATGATGGAGTGATCAATGTGGCTAATCTTTACTATTGGAGTCGTGATTTGCTTATTCAGTTATGGTTCTATATTATATGATATTTTGTGGATGTTATTCTACTTAATGGGTTTCCAATCTAGGCATGTTGAGATTGTAAAATATGTGGGACAATGCATTTTCATTTTAATAATCTTGTAGGGAGACATTATCAAGCTTGCAACAAGTGATATTAGGCATATAATATTAATCTAATAAGATAATTATAATCCCAAGAATGATTCATAAGTTTAGCATGAAGCAAAAGTCAATTTCCTTCAAGTGACCACTACAGTTCTGCAAGCAGGATTGTAGGATTCAATGGATATTTATGTGGTATGCAAGAAGTTTGGTGGAAACAACTATCAAGACTTACAAATAATTCATTGTACTTGGTTTGTTCATACATTGGTGGTTCAAATTGAATTTAGTGACTTACATTTATCAAAATAACTTATAGTCCTGCTACAGGCAGTGCATAATTTTTAATGCATTACCATAGTTCTATTGCGGGAAGTGCAAACTTTTCTCATTTTGAAGGGCTGTTCTCAAAACTAGTTATTTTATGCTATTATGGAAGATAGTATAAGTCAATTTTAGGATTTTCTTCAAGATATCATCATGAAAACGATGCATATATTAGTTGATTATGAGATCGAAGCTCTCAAAAGATAAGTGGACGAGTATGGTAGTATGTTGCAAAAATGCAAAGTTTCTTCAAGTGATTTTAAAGAATGGACTACCCCACTATGTAGGATAAGTTTCAACAGGAGATTCAAATGGATGCTCAAGATAATGCTAGGTTGAGTGTTGAGAGCGTATTGCTAGATGCATGGATTGAGCCCTTACTATGGGTTGAAAAGCAATTGGTGTAGGATTTACAGGTTGATCTTGAGGGTTTAGTCTTTGATTTTCATGGATTTCATGAGCATCATAGCTCATGAAGTGCTTGGAAAAACTGTCAGTGTTTTTGCATCCCATCATTTTATGGTCTATGTATATGTGGAGCCCCAAGAGGGACACCAAGGAAAAAGGGTTTCTACTACAATAAAATCTATCTTGTAACATCAACAAGCTTTTGTTTCATTCTTTAGAGAACCACAACAAGAAAAAGAACAAGTCTTCATGCAGCATCATAGTAGATATCTCCCACAATTTTATCTTCAACAAAATTCATCGTTCTCTTCATATTTTTCATTGGTAGACAAAGAGAACACAAAAGAAGCACCAATTTGAATGGAAAAATATCACATACGATTCATCTTCATTGTCTTCATAGTTCTCTCTCTCAATCTCTCATAGATAGATACATTGTTTTGCATAGAATTGGCTATCTCTGACTCTCTCTTTCTCTCTCAATAAATAGTACATCATCTCCTCACTAAAATGCTTAATAATCACTTATAATAATCCTTCTTAGGTCGTGGATGCCCCTTCCAAAAGGTGTGTCTGATATGAAAGGTCACTAGAGCCACTATGGTGACTCTTCATAGCTCACTACCATCACTTCACTCCAGTCTTCTCTTGAGTCTTTAGCAGCTACTTCTTCCACTTCCGTGAGCTCTTTTGAACTTACGTTCACCTCTTTCCAAGGCTATAAGGCTTTTCCAAAGGTACACATACATTCCACAGAATACTTACAGAAGATTTATAGAACATAACAGAACAGAAACAGATCAGGAATAAAGACTCTACAGAAGATCAACAAAGGGTTACAAAAGGTCTATAGAAAACATCAGAACCACATAACTCATACTAAAACCATTCCAAACTATCAAAAACCATTCAATGAGCTTTCAAAAGACCCCAACCTTCATCAATAATCAATCCATGCTTCATACAAAAGAAAATCAAAACAAAACAGAAGCTAAACAGAAGGTATTAGAACCAATCACAGAACCTCAACAGAACCTATCAGAACATCACAAAACCTCATATTTCTACTGAGAATTATCATGAGCTTCCAAAAAATAATCAATGTCATCCAAAAAACTCTCAAAAACTTCCAAAACAACTAATCATCACTCAAAATCCATTCAGGCCTAAAAAATAACAAAAATCAACCCAAAACATCTAGTCATTTCAGCATTCAACATATCCCCACACTTAATAAGGGAGAGTCCTCACAACCTAAGAAAGAGGTATACAAGTTCATTAAGAGCTCAACTCGATCTTCTTTAGTATCATCAATAATCCACCCAACCATGACCCCGACTTGTCACCTGTATCTAAGAAAGAATACAACTAAAGGAAAACACCTTTATCCATTAAATCATCTAATAAATGATAGAAAGTCATGAAAATTTTGTAAAGGATATAAGAGGTTCTTCAGCTTTGCATCGTAGGCTTTCCATCCACCATCACCATTAGTGTCAATAGTTGAAAAGAGAGCTCTCGAACAAATCCAATATTTAGCTACCACGAACTCATCACATAAAAAGTAACACAACACAAACACAAAACAACCATCTGAATGGCACCTCCAAAAGAGAGATATATCATTAAGAAGCATAGAAGATACATCCAGGGGTGTCAATGAAGATGATCCCTCTTAAAAGCTTGATGATTACGAAAACGATCCATGGATAAGGATTCATCTACAAAAGATTTTGGAGGATTTTGAAAGAATTGAAGGCATCGCATCCTTTCTAGCAAAACAAGGTATCTGCTAGGCAGACAAAGGGCATGGAAATAAATGACATCCAGTTGTTGGGAATCAATGTTCACATTCATACATAACTTTGGAATGGCCTTTTGATCATTATGGGAATGCCTATGCATATATGCTAGGTACCAAGCAAAGTTGGCTATCAATCTCACTCAAGGATCTGGAGATTGTGAATATTGTTGGGCAAAATGGAGATAATTTTCATATGCTTGACTAGCAGTTGTCCAATCCCCTAGAATTAATGGACAATTAATCTGTGATCCCGTAAGAGAACCAGTTGAGCTCCATCCTCGTCTTCTTGGAATTTGTTGATCAAATCCTTTATACCCATTAACCAACTCAGGGTGTTGAGAAATAGAAGTGGTAGGAGATGGAAGAGGAATGGGTAAAAGAGAATGAAGAGATGGGTAGGCAAATTCATAAAATGAGGAATAAGCTAAAGAAGGATTAGCTGAGAATTTAGGTGAATTAGTTAAGAAAGGTGTTAATTGATAAGCAAGAAAAGTGGAAGGAATATGGGTAGATGGGGAAGGACAAGGTAGAGAAGGGGAAAATACTCTATCTTCAATGAAAGAACAATAGGTAAAGATTTGAATTTGAGGAGCACCCTAAGGTTGAAAAATGAGAGGTAAGATGGCTGCTGAGTTGGATTGATAAAGGGAAAAATAAGCATCATATTGATGGGCCATTTGTTGATAATAAAATAAGCTAGGAACCGAGGAACCTAAAGCAGATTGTCGATGGTAGGCATCAAAGAAGGATGAATCAAAGGGATGATTCTTGGAAAGATAAGCTAAAAGATCCACCCTCAATTGGTTAGTGTTTTGCACATGAGTAGAGGCTTTATTCTGTCGTTGGTTTAGGACTATAGAATCAATCATTGTATGCCATAAAGTGTTAGGGCAACCACTTTAGAAGAATAGCACTGGAACATTTCATCTATCCTCAACTCCAAATGTGTGACATATAAGGCAGCTTGTAAGACCACATCCCCTACATACCAAGCTTGATCTTCATCATTGGAGAATTGTCAAGTCCACAGGGGTCAAAAAAGGAATTGGTTGTTCAGGATTCGGTGTAGAAGAACATGACTGGACCAGTTGCTCGTTAAGTTGCTGAATTTGGATTCTGATTTGTTTGAAGGTGGTATTTGCTCTCTTAAGTTCCTATGTCTAGGAGGCTAGTAGAGCTTGAAGCTCTTGAGATTCCTTGTTCAACAATTTGTCTCGTTCCTTAGTCACATTAACCACTTGGGGTGGTACTGTCAGCCAACTGAGTGTGCAAACTAGAAATGACCATTTTCTGAGCATGAATGATCTTAGTGTGTTGCTCCATTTGGGTACAAAGATAAGAAAAACGTTCATGAGCAGAAGCTAGCTCTACAGTTACTTTTGTCAGCTCTTCTTTGGTTTCTTGGACTTCATCATAGTAAGAGGAATAGAGCTACTAGATACAAGTAGTCACTAAGAGCTCAATAGAACATTGAACATATTGACATAGGAAGGGGATTGCATCTCCAGCTCTATTAAGTGTTGTACGAAAGGGATGGAAATCTCCAAAGTACCCTCATGATGTGCTCTGAAAAGATTCGGTGTTGTGAGGAAAGCTGGTAGGTGACTACTAGATTCATCAGGAACGGAGACTGGAGGAGGAGCTTGGGCTGATTTAGCCACTCGTTTTAAGCGTTTTCTCTGAACTACCACAGGAGGGATAGGATCAAGGTCCTCAATGACGAAATCAGAGTGTTCAGTAGGGGGAGGAGCTTCTGGTGGATCAACTGTCAAGGTAGGAACTTCTTTCGAAGGGGTGGCATATGCCAAAAAGATAGAAAGGTAGGAACCAAATGTAACTTTAGTTACATTACCCCTTATGGGTCTAACAAAGAGTTGATCCATTTTTGACAAAAGGTAGGAACTCCAATCAATCGTTATGCCTTTCAACACCATTCTAGAAGCTGTAAAAAACTCATTTGAAAGGTAATTAGAGGGTGTCTTGGCAGGCATAAACCTGTCCTGAAGGAACTAGCATAGTTGCTTCCACATAGGATTGGAGATCATGGAGATAGTGATGCCAAAAGTAGTAAGAACCTTCTTGGGATCCAACACATCTTGTGTCTGCTTCTGCAACAATTTAAGGATATCCTCATTTGAGAACAGTTGTCGAGTAGTAGTGAATGAGCTTCCCAGATAGGGTAAAGACAGAGCCTTGCCCAAAATTTTAGGCGTCAATTGGACAATTGTTCCTCTGACAGGACCAGACCTCTTACTGTAAGAGGCTAGAAATTGATCACAAGTATGAGTATTCTCTAGGATAAGTGGTAATGAGAGTGCAATGAGCTTGGCTAAGCCTACTTTGCCAATAAGTTCGGACTCCATCAATAAAGAATAATCGTGAGACACCAATGGGAGGTACTGAATTGGAGGAGGAGCTTGAGGTGCCATTTAGATAGATTGCACACATACCACACACATAGACAATCACAGTGAATGCCTGCAAAACAAGGAAATAACCATAAATAAGAGATCGACCAAAATAAACACATAGACGTGATTGACTAACCGACCACCCCAAAAAATCCACATCCTAGAAAAAATTCGGCATGACCTCTACACATATGTGACCGAAAGCTTCATGCGATGCAAGACAAACAACCACCCTGAAGCCCCGTATCAGGCAGAAAAGAAAACTACAGACTATACCTGTAATCATGTCATAGCAACCAAACCATAATACAACAACCCACTCAAAACTTGACCAGAACTTCTGTAAGTAATTGCAACATGTAATCCCAATATGGTAAGGAAGTTTTCAGCTATTTTTTTAAAAATTGAATTTGTATGAATTTTTAGGGTTTCAGGTGTTTTCTTGGGTGTTAATGGGTTTTTGAAAAATAAAAAAGGACGTACCCAAGCTACATGTGAACAACTCTGTGGACACGACTGGGCACGCACCACCGCAGGAACAAGGCTGAAAGCGCGTCCTCGCACATGAACACGCTCTGGCAGTGCAGGATTATGCAAAGACTTGTACTCGCCCTGCATGTGAACAAGGGCCAAACAGGGGGCCGAGGCAAAGATGGAATCCATCGGAGGGAATGGGGGCCTGCGGGAGGTGAAGGTGTGTCTACTGTGGGTTTAGAGTAGTGGGAAAAGGGGCTATGGGAGAGGGGGGGTTTTCCGCAGATTTGGGGTAGGGGGTGAGAAGGGGGGCTTAATAATTCAGAGGATAGGGGGGTGGGGTTTGGCTAGATGGGAGGGGCTCAGTCTGGTAGGGTGGGGGGAAACCAAGTGGGGGTGGTGGGGGAGGTGTGGAGGAGATAAAGAAGAGGAAGAGGAGAAGGTAGGAGGTGGCGGGAGGAGGGGCGTCGGTAGAGGTGGAGAGCGGGCGTGGCAGAGGAGAGGAGCCGGTGGCAAGGCGGCGGTTGGAGGCGTACACGTGAGCGAAGAAGAGGCGGCCTGAGGCAGAGGGAGGACAAGGCGGGGCCGCAAAGAGGAGGCTCGGGCGGCTGGGGAGGGAGGGGGTAGGAGAGGAGGTGGGAAGGCAGTGGGAGAGGGGGCAGGAGGGAGGGCACTGGGGGGAGAGAGGGGATGGGGTAAGAGGGAGATAGGGAGATGGAGAGGGGAGAGAGAAAGAAAGAAAGAGAGAAATGAAGAGGGAAAAGAAAGAAAGGAGAGAGAAGAGGGAAATTAGGGGGTGGGGGGACACGGGTGGTTAGGGG
The DNA here is from genome assembly GCF_053477565.2 of Lygodium microphyllum. NCBI lineage: Eukaryota > Viridiplantae > Streptophyta > Polypodiopsida > Schizaeales > Lygodiaceae > Lygodium > Lygodium microphyllum. The sequence continues at coordinate 39,565,137 of NC_141157.1, read as the reverse complement.
AGGGGGGAATTGTTGAGTTTTTTTTAAAAAATTAATTTATTATTATTTGGTTTTTTTGTCAGCAAAGAAGAAAAAGGCAACCAGCCCCTTATCCTATGCGCGTGCACGGGCGGGGTGTAAAAAAAATTGTGTTACTAGGAACGAGAGAGGGTGTGGCCATGCGTAGGGACGGAGAACGACAGATTGGATGCGGCACGTGCATCAAAAGATGAAAAAGAGGGCGTTCACGCACAAACAAGCGTGACATCGGGGCGTAAGTTTAAACGAAAATTAATTCTGAAAAATCCATCCACCGGAAGGAAGTGCGGAAAGAAGGAAAAGTGTGTAGGACGACGTGTCAGATAGGTCTATCACCTCAAAACTTAGTTCCTACAAGGATAGGACCCGTTCACATGGAAAAAAACACAAACATGCACCCGAAACAGGACGTAATAATTAATACAAGGGGGATACGTAAGTCAAAACCCGGTGAGATGAAAAGGAAGAAGGGCCATAGTGAGGTGTCAGACACGATAGATAAGGGGAAATGTGGTTTTGGGGGAGGTAAAGTGCGTTCGTATGGGAAAAACAAGAAAAACGCACACATAATGGGACTCAGAAATTAATTGTGGAAGATTCGTGCATCAGAACAAAGGGAAATAAAATGGAAAAGTGTTAGTATAAGGGTGAAGGATAGGGTTATCAGGTTAGAACGCATTTTTGGGGAGATTAGGAGGCGTTCCCATGGAACAAACACGAAGACGGAGCCCGAAAAAACCAATAAAAATTAATAACGCTAAAATTTGGAGGTCGGAACAGGATGAAGCAAAAGAAAGAATGGGCAAGAAGATGTGTCAGAAAAGGCTATTAAAGCAGAATCAAATTCTGAGAAAAATAGGGTAGGTTTGCATGAAAAAAGGATGAAAATACACACGAAAAGACACGAAAATCCACAAAAATCAATAACGGATAAACCGTATCTTTGAATGACTGGCGAAAAAAAGGAAAAATATCAAATGGAAGGTAAAGGTCAGGACTGTCACATCCATTGGCTCTTTCGAAGCATAAATGGCACGTTCACACGGAAATACGTTAAATTAATGAGAAATTCTTCAAAAATTAATAACTTTTGATTGGAACAAGGGATTGTAAAAAGGAAAAGTGTACCATTCAAATGGAAGAATAGGGATATAAGGTTGAATGCATGTTTCGGTGAACATAGGGTGCATTCACATGGAAAAGTATCAAAACAAATGTAAAGGGAAATAGGGAAGGAATGTCATCTAGAGTGGGGGAAAAGAGGACGGGTGGGTGGGGAAGGGACCCCATTAGAATAAAATTAGGTCATGGCATATATGTATGAGTAGATAGGGACATATGCATGAGGGTATGCAAAGCAGACGCACAGGGACGCATCCCCACACTTACCTTAACAGGAAGGGCAAATCGAACATCAAGGACCTAAGACCACACATCAGATCAACTGTTGACATCTCCACACTTAAGACTTGACCATCACTAATAAATAAAAGGTGTACGGTTAGAAAAACTTGGCCCATGTTGGAGAGAATCGAGATTGATTGTCGATGTCGCATACTGTGTCGCAGTAGGATGCAGGAGAGACCAAGGTGTCTTTGTAGCACGTACACATCTAGCGGGGTAGGGACCACACAATAGCAATACCCAGTGTACAGAAGAGGATGACATGTCTTGTGGTGATAGCAGAGAACAATCGTGTGTGTGCATAGGGAAACGAGAATCAGGAGGGCAGACCAT